>NW_027139189.1:0-15578 GCF_035084215.1 Heptranchias perlo
GAAACATGTCACTATTCAAAGAGAAAGCTTACCCTGCAGCACCCGCCAGGCTGTACGGGCTCGTGGCATTAATGAAAAATTAGCTAACTGGGTGTAAATCAGAACAGAGAATGCTGAAAATCGACAGCAGAGCAAGCAGATGTGAAACAGAAGGATAGATCAATGTTCACTGGATTTTAATCGGGCTTGGCAACGCATGTAGGAAATGATCAGTGGAAAGGCTATGTTTGTGTGTGGGGCAGAGAGGGTCAAGGGGAGTTTGTCGGGATCTCTTCTGCATCTGCTTCTGTTTACGCTAAAAAGTGCTGTTTGGCAGGTGGCTGGTACAGGGGAGAGTGATAGCTTTCCAAGAGATCTGGGAATATTTAATAGGTGGCTGAGAAAACAACAGCTGGAGTTCAATGAGAACAAATGAGAGGTCCTGCTGACTGGAGCAAGGAGGTGCATAGAAGGTGTGAAAGGATCTGGGTGTCATCATCCAATTGATGTGAAGCTATTGGCAAAGTCGATGCAAGTACTGGGAGGCATTTCAAAGGACTATTCAGACTGGTCTAAACACGTTGTAATATGTCCATACAGAGATTGCTGGCAAATCCCTGTTTGGAATGTGGTGGTGTCATTTTGTGTGACTCACCTTTAAAGCTAGATTGGTGGTATCAAAGGTGGTTCAGAGAGAAGCAGCGTGGATGATTCCAGGTTGCAGTTTCAAAAACTGAACTGTTCATTAAAGGAAATGAAGGTTGAAGGGAAGCACAGTCCAGCTCTTCAAGATATTGAGACACTGATAATGAACATCAGAATAGGAGCAGACCATTCAGCCCCTCGAGCCTGTTCCGCCATTCAAACAGATCATGGCTGATCTGTAGCTCAACTTTATTTACCCACCTTTGCTCAATATCCCTTGATACGCTTACCCAACAAAAATCTATCGATCTCAGTTGGGAGTCAAACCTGGCAACTTGCTGTTTTGCACAGCTCAGTCCCACATTGGGCACTGCCTGTACCCACTGAGCCACCAGGGAAACCATAAATACAAAATTCATGAATTTGAAGGAAGATTTGAGATTCACTGAATGTTTTTATACAGAGTACTGGATCTGTGGAATAGACAGTAGACTCCTACTAGAAGCACTTAATGGTCTGCAGATTATCTCATTGAGAGGTCGTGGGTAAACCTCAAAGCGTATAGAGCTGCACAGGAAACAATGGGTTCTGTGCTGCTGGGACCATGAATCTATCAACTGTGCAATGTGACTGGATTCTGGAGAAGTCAGCAATTCTGAAGACAGGAAGACCAGGCTCTAGGTCCCACTTCTTGCCTGCAACAACACTGCTGCTTTGAACGAAAGCTGCTGCATGAAAGTTGGTAACTCCAGCTGAAAGCGCTTTGCACTGTGATGTGCCAGCTAGTCTGTCATTCTTTCAAATGCTACTGAATAAGGGACTCCCTGGAAGATCTATGAGATGCCAATGCTAGAAGCCTTTGAAACTATAAGCTTAGTCTCTTTCCTTTAAAACTTTATTTACTTGCTCACGCATCAGCATAAGTCCCATCCTTTCTGTCTAAGCTCATTTGTTGAGTTTCACTTGTCTCAAGAAATAATGGTGCTGAGGTTTACGGCCTCCTTCAGCTTTCTTCCAATTAGCTGGCATGCCCAGGGCACTCATCTTTTATCTGATTGGGATGAAGGACCTTTGTCAAACTTGACAGGTTTTCGAAGCAAATAACTATCACTAAGCAACAACTTACATTTATACAGCTCAGTTTTAAAATTAAAACACTGGGGGTCAGACCTGAGTAGGTGTGGCCTTGGTGATGGCCTGGATTTAGTGTTTGAAGCCCAGCTCAAGGTCAAACAAGACACTGAGGCAGCGCAATGTCGGGTTAAGCTTAAGCAAGCTTTTAGGAAGGGGAATGGACCCAGGGCTAAGGGCCAGGTGTTCTGGTGATAGGATGGCTTCAGTATTGCTTATGATGGACTGCAAAAGATTTGTGGTTTATCCATGACTTGATGTTGGATGGACGACAGACAACACAGTGACCTTCGTGGAGCCAACGGTGGTGGTCAAGAGGTAAATCTGGGTATCATGGGCACACACATGAATGCTGAGCCCGAGGCTTACAGATAGTATAAGATAGTATACTATAGTATAGTATAAGATAGTATATATTGAGACGAGAGGTAGGAGGGGGGAGGTGCAGATGGAACCTTGGTGCACATAGGAGATGACTTTGAGGACCATAGGAGATGTGCTGACTGCACTGGATCTATAGGAACGAAACCATGCGAGGGCACTGTCAGAGTGGACCATGGTGGATATGTGCTGGAGAAAGTTGGCATAGTCAACCATACTGAAGGCTGCAGAGATGCCAAGGGTGGGTAACAGGTCACAGTAACTGTCACAAAGAACGTCTTAGTGACTTTGATCAGGGCAGCCTCAGTACTGTGGGCAAGACGGAGGCCAAACTGAAGGGATTTGAATAGAAAATGGCGGGAGAGGCAGGTACAGACATGGGTGGTGATATCACATTCAAAACCTTGGTCTGGAAGGGAAGGCTTGAATAAATTGGGCCTTTTTCACTGAAACAGGGTGAATCAATTGGAAGTTTTCAAAATTACAGAAGTTTGAGAGGGTGACCAATGAAAGATTGTTTCCACTAGTTAATGAATCAGTAACGAGGGGGCACAGACGAAGGATTATTATCAGAAAAACATAGGGAGAACTGAGAACAATTATTTTTTCACAAAGTGTTACTAAAACATGGAATGCTTGACCATAAGTGGCTAATGAGGCAGACCACTATAAACACCGTTTGAATGGGAGTTGGATAAATATTTAAAATAGAAGAATATAAAAGGATATGGGGGTAAAAGGCAGATAAACGGAATTAGAGTAGATAACTCCAATTGAAGAGTTAGCATTGGCAATGACATAATAACTCAAATGGTCTCCTTGTGTGCTGTCTAATTGCAAAGCTGTTATCAAGAAGCCAATCGTATTTTGGGACAGATCTCAAAGCTAATTCATTCCAAGTTCAAATAAATTATTTTGTGTCAATCACCAGTGAGGTTACCTTTAGAATATTAGGGCTCATTCACCACAGGCAGCTGGATTTGCAAGGAGTGTGGATCAGAGAATCGCGTCTACATTATTGTGCTCCTGTGTCTGTCCTGTGCTCCCATCGAAGCAGAGATGCTTCCCCACGCGGATTATGGAATCTGTGGAATCATGGACTGTCTACCTTGAAAAGGATACTGGTGCATTGGCGAGACTGAGGGAAGAGTACAATGGATGAATCTGGGGCTATAGAGGTCTAAGGTCTAAGAGACTCACAGGATAATGTAAGGAGAACTGAAAGGGCGAGCCTCAAGATTAAAGCAGATAATACACTACACTAGATTGGAGGAAGTATTAAAACAACATCTTGCATTTATATAGCGTAGAAAAACATTGCAAGGTGCTTCACAGAGCTACAAGGAAAAGAATGGACATGGAGCCAAAGAAGGAGATATTCGGAGGGACGTCCAAAAGCTTGGTCAAAGAGGTGGGTTTTAAGAAGGACCATAAAGGAGGAGAAGAAGGTAAAGGGGTTTAGGGAGGGAATTCCAGAGTGTGAGGCATGGCCATCAATGATGGGGCAAAGGGATGTTAGAGTCAAAGGAACAAAGAATTTGGGGAGTTGGTTGTAGAGCTGGTTACAGAGATAGGAAGATCGAAGCCAGGGATGGATTTCAATATAAGGACATGTAAATTACCATCTGACATGGAAGGAACTATAGAAATTTACAGCACAGAAGGAGGCCATTTAGCCCACCGTGTCTGTGCTGGCTGTTTGGTAGAACAATCCAAAACTAATCCCACTGGTCCATTCTCTCACTTCGGTGTCCTGTGCTTCAAATATTTATACATTTTTCTCTTGAAAGACACAGCGAGCTCTGCGTCAACCATTCGCTGTGGATGGAGTGTCCAGTGTACTGGATAGTGTTTTGGGAAGAGGTAAATGCCCGGTTGTCACTTCTGCTGCAGTTGAATGGGAAAGTGGTGGAAATGTCAAATGTTGACCTGCCAAACGTGGAGTGGGATGGACAAGGTGAGCTTTAGCACTGCTGTGAGAAGGGCAAGAGGGTGAGAGCGGAGATACAGGAAATAGACTCGGTTATTCCAATGCTCTCCTGGCCGGCATCCCATCTTCCACTCTCCATAAATTTGAGCTCATCCAAAACTCTGCTGCCCGTATCCTAACTCACACCAAGTCCTGTTCACCCATCACCCCTGTGCTCGCTGACCTACATTGGCTCCCGATCCGGGAACGCCTTGATTTTAAAATTCTCATCCTTGTGTTCAAATCCCTCCCTATCTCTGTAACCTCCTACAACCCTCCGAGATCTCTGCGCTCCTCCAACTCTGGCCTCTTCCGCACCCCCATCTTCCTTCGCCCCACCATTGGCGGCTGTGCCTTCAGTTAGGCCCTAAACTCTGGAATTCCCTTCCTAAAGCTCTCCACCTCTCTACCTCTCTACCTCTCTCTTTTCCTTTAAGACTCTCCTTAAAACCTATTTCTTTGACCAAGCTTTTGGTCACCTGTCCTAATGTCTCCTTCTTTGGCTCAGTATCAAATTTTCTTTCCATCTGATTACACCCCTGTGAATTGCCTTGGGACGTTTCACTATGTTAAAGGTGCTATATAAATGCAAGTTGTTGTTGAAATGGGGCAAGCGCAGCCAAAGGCCTGCCCACCACGGCCAGAGGCCTGCCCGCCACGGCCAGAGGCCTGCCCGCCACGGCCAGAGGCCTGCCCGCCACGGCCAAAGGCCTGCCCATCACGGCCAAAGGAAAAAGAACATTTCAGAAGCTCTGATGGTGAACGTGAATCATCAAGTGCCGACATGATGGAGATTGAGAAACTGGGAGAAAGGGATGGAGTCTTTACAGGAAACAGGATGAGAAGAAGCATAATCCATGTAGTTATGGGAATCTGCTGGTTTACCTCTGCAATAACAGACTGCACTTCAAGAGTAATTTGTGTGAAGCACTTTGAGACATTTCTCACTTACGATAAGGGGTTATATAAATGCAGCTCCTTTTTCTTTATGAAGTTGTCTGTGGAAAGCTCTCTAAAGGGGCTGCTTTATTTCCAACTCTGATCAAGGATCTGCGCCCGAAACGTTAGCCTTTTCTCTTCACAGGCGCTGATAGCTTGAGGGAGAGCTTTGTACTTCTGGCATTTTCTGTATTGTCTGACGTGAAGTTGCAAGTACCTGCCTGGCTGTTTTTGTTTAAAGAAAGGTGGTACTGGGTTGAGGTTTCTGTCTGGGTGTTTTTAAGAGCGTTCCAAGTACAGGACACTTTATGAAAGGTCATCGACCTTAAACGTTAACACTGTTTCTCTCTCTACAGATGCTGCCTGATCTGCTGAGTATTTCCAGCATTTTCTGTTTTTATTCCAAGTATAGGACAGTTGTTTGTCTGGGTTACAATTATTCTTCAGGTCTGATTGTAGGTCCCTGATTTATTGTACCCCTGCCTCATTTGTTTAAAACAATCAGTTTTCTGGCTATTTGTAAGGCTTTATTATACCATAAAATGTGTTCTAAATGTCACACTGAATTGTCACTTTGAAAGGAATTTGTTAACTGCGGATGAAGCAGACTCAATGTTATGGAACAGATTGGTCGTTTAGGGATAAAGGAACAGCTGATCGGTTAAATTGTTTAGCCATGATTAAAGATGATTGTCGACAAGTTCCACATCCAGTCAAAATGGCTGGAGAATCTTCCACCGATGAAAAGGTCAGTGAATGCACGTGTCCACAGAGAAACATGCAGCATTACCGGCCTATAGGGGACCTGAAGCAGGCCAGAATCCACGGGGGAGGAAAACCTGCGTTTATATATCACCTTATCATGTCCTTCAGAAACACCTGAAAGCACTTCACTTGCTCTGAATTGCTTTGAAGTGCAGTAACTGTTATTATGTAGGCAAACACAGCAGCCATTTTGTGCACAGAAATATCCCATAAGCAGCAACTGAACGAGTGACCACTTAATTTGTGTTTCTTGGTGGTGTAGGCTGAAGGAATGGTGTTGACATGGATACAGTGGGAATTCCCTGCTATTCTTTCAATCATGACATGGGATCGTTAACATCCATCTGAACCACAGGAACGAGCAGATGGGACCTCGATTTAACGTAACATCCAAAGAACAACACCTCCGACAGTGCAGCACTCCCTCAGTACTGCCCCTCCGACAGTGCAGCACTCCCTCAGTACTGACCCTCCGACAGTGCAGCACTCCCTCAGTACTGCCCGTCCGACAGTGCAGCGCTCCCTCAGTACTGACCCTCCGACAGTGCAGCGCTCCCTCAGTACTGACCCTCCGACAGTGCAGCACTCCCTCAGTACTGCCCGTCCGACAGTGCAGCGCTCCCTCAGTACTGACCCTCCGACAGTGCAGCACTCCCTCAGTACTGACCCTCCGACAGTGCAGCACTCCCTCAGTACTGACCCTCCGACAGTGCAGCACTCCCTCAGTACTGACCCTCCGACAGTGCAGCACTCCCTCAGTACTGCCCGTCCGACAGTGCAGCGCTCCCTCAGTACTGACCCTCCGACAGTGCAGCGCTCCCTCAGTACTGACCCTCCGACAGTGCAGCACTCCCTCAGTACTGCCCGTCCGACAGTGCAGCGCTCCCTCAGTACTGACCCTCCGACAGTGCAGCACTCCCTCAGTACTGCCCGTCCGACAGTGCAGCGCTCCCTCAGTACTGCCCCTCCGACAGTGCAGCGCTCCCTCAGTACTGCCCCTCCGACAGTGCAGCGCTCCCTCAGTACTGCCCCTCCGACAGTGCAGCACTCCCTCAGTACTGCCCCTCCGACAGTGCAGCACTCCCTCAGTACTGCCCCTCCGACAGTGCAGCACTCCCTCAGTACTGCCCCTCCGACAGTGCAGCACTCCCTCAGTACTGCCCCTCCGACAGTGCAGCACTCCCTCGGTACTGCCCCTCCGACAGTGCTGCACTCCCTCGGTACTGGCCCTCCGACAGTGCAGCACTCCCTCGGTACTGACCCTCCGACAGTGCAGCACTCCCTCGGTACTGACCCTCCGACAGTGCAGCACTCCCTCGGTACTGCCCCTCCGACAGTGCAACACTCCCTCAGTACTGACCCTCCGACAGTGCAGCACTCCCTCGGTACTGACCCTCCGACAGTGCAGCACTCCCTCGGTACTGCCCCTCCGACAGTGCAGCACTCCCTCAGTACTGTTCCTCTGACAGTGCAGCACTCCATCAGTACTGACCCTCTGACAGTGCAGCACTCCCTCAGTACTGACCCTCCGACAGTGCAGCACTCCCTCGGTACTGACCATCCGACAGTGCAGCACTCCCTCGGTACTGACCCTCCGACAGTGCAGCACTCCCTCGGTACTGCCCCTCCGACAGTGCAACACTCCCTCAGTACTGACCCTCCGACAGTGCAGCACTCCCTCAGTACTGCCCGTCCGACAGTGCAGCGCTCCCTCAGTACTGACCCTCCGACAGTGCAGCGCTCCCTCAGTACTGACCCTCCGACAGTGCAGCACTCCCTCGGTACTGACCCTCCGACAGTGCAGCACTCCCTCAGTACTGACCCTCCGACAGTGCAGCACTCCCTCAGTACTATGCTGGAGTGTCAACCTGGATTGTGTGCTCAAGTCTCAGGAGTGGGGCTTGAACCCAAAAGCTTCTGACTCGGTGGTGAGAGTCCTATTAACTGAGCTGAGCTGGCACAGGAGGAGCTGCTGTAGGTTCAGTTTGTATTTATGGGAGCTCTAGAAATACAGGAGCATTGCTGGGTATTCCTGTCATCGTAAGGCTCCAAAAATGGAGTGAGATAAAGATCCGGAAGTTATAGAATAATTTCAGTAGTGGTGAAATGGCCAAAGCTGTTTTTGATCAATCACCTCTAAAGATTCGGTTGGTTGAGGGAGTGAATGGGTCAAAGGATTGATCCATGATCAGTTAGCTGGTCCCAGCAGCGGTAGCAGATGGTTGGGTACATTGGCTTCATTGGTTCCAAGTTCGGAAAGGGAATATTGGCCGTGTCTGTCCAGCGTCCCCTGCTGAGAATACACGTGCTGACAACGGATGAGGACAAGGTCAGGGTTGGCTGTGAAGCCCCACACAGTCAAAGAGCCTGTCCTTCACTCACTGTCTTGGTATGCGCATAAAAAGTAGCCACTTGGGTGAGTAGCCAGCTGATGCACAATCCCCAACAGACAGTGAGGGAGAGGAGGAAGGAAGGACAGCAACCAGCAGAGAAGGAAGGTTGGAATATATATTGTATAAAATGCAAACAGCGTTCACACGGAATCCCAGAGGATGTGGACTTGTCAGCATGGATTTTAGAAGCAATAGATCATATCTGACAAATCTATTCCGATTTTGGAAGAGATATTGACAATTGTAGACATTGAAATCCAGTGAATTTAATGTACCTGAACTTGTGGAGAAGCATTTCAGTATGTGAGATAAGAGAGCAGGGCGTCACCAGTCACATCAGTCACATGGATCCAAAATTGTCTAGACAACTGAAGTCAGAAGATGTTAATGTAAGGGACCAGGATCAGGCAGTGACAAGTGAGGTAATACCATCACAACCCACCTCACCCTGAAATACCAGCTCCCCATCACCATCACAACCCACCTCACCCTGAAATACCAGCTCCCCATCACAACCCACCTCACCCTGAAATACCAGCTCCCCATCACAACCCACCTCACCCTGAAATACCAGCTCCCCATCACAACCCACCTCACCCTGAAATACCAGCTCCCCATCACAACCCACCTCACCCTGAAATACCAGCTCCCCATCACCATCACAACCCACCTCATGCTGAAATACCAATCCCCCATCACAACTCACCTCACCCTGAAATGCCAGCTCCCCATCACCATCACAACCCACCTCACCCTGAAATACCAGCTCCCCATCACCATCACAACCCACCTCACCCTGAAATACCAGCTCCCCATCACAACCCACCTCACCCTGAAATACCAGCTCCCCATCACAACCCACCTCACCCTGAAATACCAGCTCCCCATCACCATCACAACCCACCTCACCCTGAAATACCAGCTCCCCATCACCATCACAACCCACCTCACCCTGAAATACCAGCTCCCCATCACCATCACAACCCACCTCACCCTGAAATACCAGCTCCCCATCACAACCCACCTCACCCTGAAATACCAGCTCCCCATCACAACCCACCTCACCCTGAAATACCAGCTCCCCATCACCATCACAACCCACCTCACCCTGAAATACCAGCTCCCCATCACCATCACAACCCACCTCACCCTGAAATACCAGCTCCCCATCACAACCCACCTCACCCTGAAATACCAGCTCCCCATCACAACCCACCTCACCCTGAAATACCAGCTCCCCATCACCATCACAACCCACCTCATGCTGAAATACCAATCCCCCATCACAACTCACCTCACCCTGAAATGCCAGCTCCCCATCACAACCCACCTCACCCTGAAATACCAGCTCCCCATCACAACCCACCTCACCCTGAAATACCAGCTCCCCATCACAACCCACCTCACCCTGAAATACCAGCTCCCCATCACAACTCACCTCACCCTGAAATACCAGCTCCCCATCACCATCACAACCCACCTCACCCTGAAATACCAGCTCCCCATCACAACCCACCTCACCCTGAAATACCAGCTCCCCATCACCATCACAACCCACCTCCTGCTGAAATACCAGCTCCCCATCACAACCCACCTCACCCTGAAATACCAGCTCCCCATCACCATCACTGCCTACCTCACCCTGAAATCCCTCTCTGAAATGCCAACTGCTCTATATCTGACAGAGTCTGTCTCACTCAAATATGAGCTTCACCACTACCAGTACACTTTGTCCCATTCATTTAATGAAAGTTCCTTCAGGGTGCTTTCAATCTTAGGAACAAACCTGAGTTGTTATGTTTAACCTGCCTTCTCCTGTAATACTTTGAAAATTGCATCTGTCATGAACAGCTGGATATAAAATCCATCAGATTCATGCTTTGGCTTCATTCCAAGAATCAGAGGCTGACTGAGATACAGCCTAGCAGTGACCCTAAAGATCCCTGAGATACACCTATTGTAACAGGCTGAGATTTTCCGATCCCACTGTGCTGCTGCTGGATGTACAATAAGATTTCAACTGTGTTAGCGCAACACTGGCAGTCTAGTTATGTGTCAGCTGTGGCAGCTCTCTCGCCTCTGAGTCAGAAAGTCATGGGTTCAAGCCCCGCTCCAGAGACTTGAGCACAAAATCCCGACTGCCACTCCAGCACAGTACTAAGGGAGTGCTGCACTGTTGGAGGTGCCGTCTATCGGATGAGATGTTAAATCGAGGCTCCGTCTACCCTCTCAGGTGGACGTAAAAGATCCCATGACACTATTTTGAAGAAGAGCAGGGGAGTTCTCCCCAGTGTCCTGGCCATTATTTATACCTCAACCATCATCACTGAAACAGATCTGGTCATTTATGTCTCTGCTGCATGTGCTGTGTACAAATTGCCTGCTGCATTTCCCTACAAAATAACACTGAATACACTTGAACTAATGTAATGAATTGACCATGAAGTGCTTTGGGGCGTCCTGAGGACATGGATGTTGCTATATAAATGCAAAGTCTTTCCTTTCTTTCTCGAGGTGCAATCTATTGGTGTGGTTTTAGGAGTCTTTAGCCACTAGTAGCACAAGTCCAAATTTGACCGCACACTGCCCGTGATGTCCCAACCATTCACTTTACTGGTTGAAAGATCATGGGCAGTGCCACCCAAACTTGCCAGCTGTATTGCAGTCAGGGAAGGCTCCCTGCTGGCGGCACTCAACCGTACAATTAGCTACCATGACGTTTGGGTAAGATGCCAATGGCATTGTAAATGTGAAGAAACAGCACCAGTTGCTTCTGGAGTTGATTGCATCACCGGGCGACAGACTGCAGATTGGGGAGGCCCTGCTCTCTCCAATTGGTCAATCCATCTGACCTTTACATTGGAAGGAACCACCCCCTTCTTGTGAATGACCTGTCCCTTATCACTCTGAATTCAAGCTCTTTGTTCCCCTCCCCTTCATTCTGTCCAGACTGCTTGCTTGTAACTTCCACCTCTCAAATAAAGCTATTCCCTTGATTGTCTTTGCATTACCTTCCCTCAGATGGGCCTATTCCTATTGCCTGCAGATGGGCCTGTTCTCCACTTGGTTACTAGTTCCAAACATTAACAACCTGGCTTCTGTTTGCAGTCAAATACCAACATTTCCTGCAGCCAGTGTAACAATGCTCCTGCACCTCTCTGATATTTGGGGAAGTCTTTTAACTCCTGGAATCCTGACTGTTGTAACACCTTTTCCAACCTCTTACAGTACTTGCAACGCCTTGCTCTGCCAGCCACATGTAAAGTGCAAAATCGAAATGCCTCTGTTCCATCCCCGCTACATGAAAAGGGCGATACATGTTGGCTGTTTTCGAAGCGATGTTTGATTTTTTTTCTCCAAATGCCAGCCTCCCATTCTCTCCCTCAAGCGCAGAGGATTTTGTCATTGATCCCTGGGCTCTCAGCTGAAAATCAATACTTGCAGAATTTGATAAAAATGTGTTAGATTTGTTTTTTTTTTCAGAACCACACGCGCACGATAATTAAATAATGTTTGCTGAAATGTCAGATAGGAGCAAACAGTCAGTGTTTCGAGACTCGTTGCACAAAACTGTTTAGCTTGGCAACCAAAGGTAATCAATAAAAAACAGCAAACAGCTCCAAATGGAATAGCCAGGAGACTACTGGGATATGGGAAGAGACAAGGGCTAGTTGGACAGTAGGTGTCAGAAGTTGCCCTTTGACTATGTGCTGTTGTTCCTATCAGATAACAAGCTGCACCTATATGGTTAAAACAGACAACTCGCATCGAGAAACACTGTCAACGTGTCCCTGTGAGATACTTTATTTCTAGTTCAGTTTTCCCATGTGGTGTTGGCTTTATTGATGTGAATTTAGATTGACAGGACTGGCATTATTTCAGGGGCTCTGAGGAAGGACTGTGCTGAGGGTGTAGTGTAAATAAGAGACGTTACCCGTAACCTAGTCCTCTTGTTGTGCTAATTCAGGCTCCACATGACCATCTTTTAACAGGCTTTAATCACAAAACACTTTCCCCGCTGCCTACATGTTGAATCCCTTCCTTTGCCCCCCGGGGCCATGTGACAGAAATAGCAGCAGATCTCCTGCAACACCATCAGGTAGGATTGTCAGCCCTCCTCCAGGATTTGAAGATTAATCTCCAGGACACTGGAGCAACCCTGGAGAAAAATCATCAGGGCGTTAAAAACAAATCATTTTCTTTCAATGCTTTTGTTTGTTAGTTGCAAAAATATTGGAGTTGGGAAAGCAAAGGCTGTTTGACTGACAGCCAACAAGCAGTCTTTTCACTTTTCAATTGGTGTAGGAAGGCGAGGCACTGTGAGGATGGACATGTTGGGTGACCAATGTTGGGGGCAGGGCAGTTGGATGGAGCAGGTCATATGATGAAACCTCCAGGAATACATCCAGCCAGTTGGCAACCCTACCTTCAGTGTCCAAGTAGAAGACCCCAAACCATCCCATACTTGTCTGGAGTGAGAGGCTCTGTGCCCCTGTTCCTCTCCAGTGCACTGCAGTGAGCACGTGCTTCTATTCAAGATATCCTGCACACCGAACAGGCTGGAGATAATTGTCTCCTGGCCTCGGCTGCCTTACAGCTGCTGCTTGACGGAGGTCCCAGTCATTTGCTTTCTGGAACTCCCTTGTGAAAGCACACACGCTGTTTGCACCACCTCGCCTAAGAGCTACCAATCAGTCTTCTGGTGCACCTGTTCCCATTCATTATACACAAGATAAGGAGTATTGGGGAGCCACTGGGAGCAGTGGGTCTCTGATCATCCGACAGTTTTCCACCCATCCATCTCAGTTTTGCTGGATGGCCCTAGTGGGCATTTATCTTGCCAGGAGTGCAAGTTTGTAAAATCAGGCCTACAGGCTAAAAGAAACCAAGTTTTGAAGATTCCAGAACAAGCACAAAATTAAAGTGCCTTTAAACACAGAGATCATAACACTGGTTTGGAAACATAGAGCTGTACTAAACACATAGAGGTGTCTCACACTCCTACAGGCATCCAAGTTTCTCACACTTACACACACAGGTTTCTCACTTACACCCTTGCATGTGTGTAAGTTTCTCACACATGCAAGTTTCTCTCACTCTTACACACAGGTTTCTCACACTTTTACACGTACGCAGATTTCTCACACTTACTCACATGGAGGATTCTCATACTCTTGCACGCAGGATTCTCACACTCTTACACTCACACAGGATTCTCACACTCTTACACTCACACAGGATTCTCACACTCTTACACTCACGCAGGATTCTCACACTCTTACACTCACGCAGGATTCTCACACTCTTACACTCACGCAGGATTCTCACACTCTTACACTCACGCAGGATTCTCACACTCTTACACTCACGCAGGATTCTCACACTCTTACACTCACACAGGATTCTCACACTCTTACACTCACGCAGGATTCTCACACTCTTACACTCACGCAGGATTCTCACACTGTTACAATCACGCAGGATTCTCACACTCTTACACTCACGCAGGATTCTCACACTCTTACACTCACGCAGGTTTCTCACACTCCTACACGCATTCAGGTTTCTCACATTTACATGCAGACAGATCTATCACACTTACACACACATAGGTTTCTTACACTCTTACTCACATGCAGATTTTTCACACTATCACACACATGTAGGTTTCTCATATTTACACACACCCAGGTTTCTGACACTCTTACTTACACGTAGATTTCTCACACTATTACACACGTAAGTTTCTGACACTCTTACTCGCACGCAGATTTCTCTCACTATTACACACACGTAGGTTTCTGACACTTTTACCCACTTTCACACTCTTAAGGTGCGTTTACACTGGACTCCTGCTGCATGAGTCATGCTAAGCATTACTGCCAAAATTAAATGTACTTGCTTTTGTACATCTGGTGCCAGTGGGGATGCACTCTTTGCTGCATCTCCCAGTGTACCACGTGGAGCTCCTGAGCCTGACAATAATTCAGTGTGTTTCTGGACTGGCATTAGACAACACAGATATCACAGTGTCCATACACCATGCATGCATGCCTCTCAGAATTGCACAGCTTGCTTGGACACGTGATAGGGCGAGGGGTTCGAATTGCTGCGCCAAACTACACAGAGACAGCTCCACTGAATGGTGTAATCATAGGAGAGCAGCACACATCGCTCAGGTTCCCACTGCCTGCAGTCCAAGACACACACACATAGAATCATAGAATGATTACGGCACAGAAGGAGGCCATTCGGCCCATCGAGCCTGCACCGGCTCTCTGCAAGAGCAATCCAGCTAGTTCCACTCCCCCACTCTTTCCCCTGCAAATTTTTCTCCTTCAGGTACCTATCTAATTCCTTTTTGAAAGCCACAATTGACTCTGCTTCCACCACCCTTTCAGGCAGCGCATTGTAGATCCTAACTAAGAGCAATCCAGTTAGTCCCATTGCCCTGCTCTTTTCCCATAGCCCTGCAAATTTTTTCCCTTCAAGTATTTATCCAATTTCTTTTTAAAAGCCACGATTGACTCTGCCTCCACCACCCTTTCAGGCAGTGCATTCCAGATCCTAACCACTTGCTGCGTAAAAAGTTTTTCCTCAGGTCACCTTTGGTTCTTTTGCCATTCACCTTAAATCTATGTCCTCTGGCTCTCGACCCTTCCGCCAATGGGAACAGTTTCTCTCTGTCTACTCTGTCTAGACCCTTCATGATTTTGAACACCTCTATCAAATCTCCTCTCAACCTTCTCTGCTCTAAGGAGAACAACCCCAGCTTCTCCAGTCTATCCATGTAACTGAGGTCCCTCATCCCTGGAACCATTCTAGTAAATCTTTTCTGCACCCTCTCTAAGGCCTTCACATCTTTCCTAAAGTGCGGTGCCCAGAATTGGACACAATACTCCAGTTGTGGCCGAACCAGTGTTTTATAAAGGTTCAACATAACTTCCTTGCTTTTGTACTCTATGCCTCTATTTATAAAGCCCAGGTTCCCGTATGCTGTCTTAACTGTTTTCTCAACCTGTCCTGCCACCTTCAACGACCTGTGCACATATACCCCCAGGTCCCTCTGTTCCTGAACCCCTTTAGAGTTGTATCCTTTACTTTATATTGTCTCTCCTCGTTCTTCCTACCAAAATCTATCACCTCACACTTCTCTGCATTAAATTTCATCTGCCATGTGACTGCCCATTCCACCAGCCCGTCTGTGTCCTCTTGAAGTCTATCACTATCCTCAATGTTTGCTACACTTCCAAGTTTTGTGTCATCTGCAAATTTTGAAATTGTGCCCTGTACACCTAAGTCCAAGTCATTAATATATATTACGTTGTAGAATGCAGTGCATTTTTCCTGTCCTGCTGGGATCATAAGATGCCATC
>NW_027139190.1:0-15285 GCF_035084215.1 Heptranchias perlo
GGACTGGTCCTACACGTGACTCCAGTCCCACACCATGTAGTTGACGCTAAAGCCCCCAGTCAATTAAGGATGGGCAATAAATGTAACCGTGCTGAGGACTCACCCAGTGCCCTCACCCCCCGAGTCACTGGATCACTGAGTTACAGTTCCAAGAGATAAACACCGGGAATTTTCTCGGCACTTCTCCCATTCCACAGCCGTAACTTTGGTGAAAGTTACAGGCGAGAAGGGGGTTAGTGCAGAACCTGGTGATCTCAGAAACATCCCAACTAACACATTGTGCTGATGGCTCAGTGAGACTCTTCACTAAATTACCCGGTTGTTGCTCATTGTTGCAGTTCAAAGGTAAAAATTGGGCAATTAGATATTTTATTTGTTCATGGGATGTGGGCGTCGCTGGCGAGGCCGGCATTTATTGCCCATCCCTAATTGCCCTTGAGAAGGTGGTGGTGAGCCGCCTTCTTGAACCGCTGCAGTCCGTGAGGTGAAGGTTCTCCCACAGTGCTGTTAGGAAGGGAGTTCCAGGATTTTGACCCAGCGACGGTGAAGGAACGGCGATATATTTCCAAGTCGGGATGGTGTGTGACTTGGAGGGGAACGTGCAGGTGGTGTTGTTCCCATGTGCCTGCTGCTCTTGTCCTTCTAGGTGGTAGAGGTCGCGGGTTTGGGAGGTGCTGTCGAAGAAGCCTTGGCGAGTTGCTGCAGTGCCTCCTGTGGCATAGTGCGCCGGTGGTGAAGGGAGTGAATGTTTAGGGTGGGGATACCCACTGTACCACAGACCCCACATCAGGTGAATGAGGTGAGGGAGGGTGCCCATATAGAGTCACACAGAGACTGAATGTACCAGGTTATACAATTACAGAGAGACTGAATATATCCAATTGAAACAATCTCATAGCAACTAAAAGATCAGATTGATTCAGTCACACAGAGACTGAATATATCAGATTAATAGTCACACAGAGACTGAATATATCAATTTGATACAGTCACCCAGGTACTGAATATATCAGATTAATACAATCACAGAGAGTCAGAATATAACAGCTTGACAAAGTCAGATGGAGACTGAATATATCAGATTTATAAAATTATAGGCACTGAATATATGTGATTGAAACAATAACATAGCAACTGAAAGATCAGATTGATACAGTCACACAGAGACTGAATATATCAGATTGATGCAGTCAGACACAGACTAAATGAATCAGATTGACAGTCAGATAGAGATTGATTATATCAGACTGACAAAGTCACACAGAGATTGAATATGTCCGGTTGATACAATCAGAGAGAGACTGAAGATATCAGATTGATACAGTCACACAGAGACTGAAGATATCGGATTATCAGAGTCACACAGAGACTGAAGGTGCCTGTGGTAAACCCACATGAACCAAACTTACCATTTCTGATGCGATCGCACGTTGACTGATGATGATTAATGTCCTCTCCGGGTCTCACACCCGACAGTGAGTCTGATCGACAGGCTGGCTGCCGACAGGAGCTGCAACACGAGGGGCGGAGGAGGGGGGGGGGGGGCGGAGGAGGGGGAGAGGGGATGGTCGGGGGGGGGGAGAGGGGATGATCGGGGGGGAGAGGGGACAATCGGGGGAGAGGGGATGATCGGGGGAGAGGGGATGATCGGGGGGAGAGGGGATGATCGGGGGGAGAGGGGATGATCGGGGGGAGAGGGGATGATCGGGGGGAGAGGGGATGATCGGGGGGAGAGGGGAAGTTCATGGGGGGAGAGGGGATGATCGGGGGGAGAGGGGACAATCGGGGGGAGAGGGGACAATCGGGGGGAGAGGGGATGATCGGGGGGAGAGGGGATGATCGGGGGGAGAGGGGATGATCGGGGGGAGGGGGACAATCGGGGGGAGAGGGGACGATCGGGGGGAGAGGGGATGATCGGGGGGAGAGGGGATGATCGGGGGGAGAGGGGACAATCGGGGGGAGAGGGGACGATCGGGGGGAGAGGGGACAATCGGGGGGGAGAGGGGACGATCGGGGGGGGGAGAGGGGACGATCGGGGGGGGGGAGAGGGGAAGATTGGGGGGACATCGGGGGGTGGTGAAGAGGGGGAGATCGGGGAGGGAGATATCGGACGTCGGAGCAGGGTGGAAGTGTAGGTTGATTTGGTGTTTTCACTTCATTGCATGGTTTTTTATTTAATTTATTTAGTTTCTTGTTCCCTGATCCGGCCCCTGGTTTCACCAGGTGTGAATCAGAAGCGATGGGCAAGCCGCCCAGATAAGTTAAAAATCGTTCTAACTATTTAACCTGTCAGAGGTAACGTGCCTTAACTTCCTCAATGAGGTACATTTGGTTCTTTAACTATCGTCCCGGCTTTAATTGCCGGCAAGACCTCCGGATTCGGGTCGCCCGAGCGCACACAGGTCTGTCCGTGGGGAACTCGGAAGGTGGTGGGTTGGAGCCAGGCTCCGAACCTGAACAAGATTTCCCCGATTTTCGGAGCCCCCATCTCACCTGCAATTTCCTGGGAAAATCGAGCCCAATATTGATGCAGTCACACAGCATCTTAATAGATCAGATAATACAGTCAAACAGAGACTGAATATATTAGATTGATACAGTCACACAGAGTGAATATATTGGTATGATACAGTGACACAGAAACTGAATATATCAGATTGATTGAGTCACACAGAGACCTAATGAGCTCAATTTTCAAATTAAAAGCGGACCCCCGAACCCCAGTCGCGGACCCCCGAACCCTGACCTCTATCCTTCCCTCCCGAATCGTGACCCCGATCCCCCAACCACCGATCCCCCGACCCCTGACCCCGATCCTCCCACTCTGACCCCAGACCCCGATCCCCCAAACCCGATCCTCCCGTTCGACGCCCAACCCCGATCCCCCGATCCCCCAATCACAATCCCCCCGACTCCGATCCTCCCCCCCCCCCGACTCCGATCCTCCCCCCCCCCCCGACTCCGATCCTCCCCCCCCCCCGACTCCGATCCTCCCCCCCCCCCGACTCCGATCCTCCCCCCCCGACTCCGATCCTCCCCCCCCGACTCCGATCCTGCCCCTCAATGATCATGGCCCCCAGCAATGACCCCCGATCCTAACACCTACCCCCCCGTCACTGACCCCCGTCACTGACCCCCGTCACTGACCCCCGTGACTCGCGCCCACTATGCCAACCTATGCCCACCCTTGCCCAACTATGCCCACCCACGGCCACCCATGCCCCTGTGCCCACCCATGCCCACGTGCCCACCCAATGCCCTGTGCCCACCCATGCCCCTGTGCCCACCCATGACCCCGTGCCCACCCATGCCCCTGTGCCCACCCATGACCCCGTGCCCACCCATGCCCTGTGCCCACCCATGACCCCGTGCCCACCCATGCGTCCCCGTCCCTCCCCCATCCATACAAACATAGACTTACCTGCAGACTTACCTGAACACGTCCTCTCCCTGGTTGGTCTCCCGTCTGACTGAGACCAGCCTGTCAATTAGCCGGTCAGTCGGACGGGAAACTGACAAAAAAAAATCCTTATGTCAAAATCATAAGGACGTCAGTGAGACCCGTACGGATTGATTTCCTGACCTCAATTTGACCCCCCGCCCCCTTCCCAGCTCCGTTTTAAAATCAACCCCAATATATCAGATTGCTACAGTCGGACAGAGACTGAATATATCAGCATGATACATGAGAACATAAGAAATAGGAGCAGGAGTGGGCCATTCAGCCCCTCGAGCCTGCTCCGCCATTCAATCAGATCATGGCTGATCTTCTACCTCAACTCCATTTTCCTGCACCATCCCCATATCCCTTGATGCCTTTAATAGAAATCTATCGATCTCTGTTTTGAATGTTCTCAATGACTGAGCCTCCACAGCCCTCTGGGGTAGAGAATTCCAAAGGTTCACCATCCTCTGAGTGAAGAAATTTCTCCTCATCTCAGTCCTAAATGGCCGACCTGTTATTCTGAGACTGTGACCCCTGGTTCTAGATTCCCCAGCCAGGGGAAACATCCTCCCTGCATCCAGTCTGTCGAGCCCTGTAAGAATTTTGTATGTTTCAATGAGATCACCTCTCATTCTTCTAAACTCTAGAGAATTCAGGCCTAATCTACTCAATCTCTCCTCATACGACAATCCCGCCATCCCAGGGATCAGTCTGGTGAACCTTCGCTGCACTCCCTCTATGGCAAGTATATCCTTTCTAAGGTAAGGAGACCAAAACTGTACACAATATCCAGGTGTGGTCTCACCAAGGCCCTGTATAACTGCAGTAAGACATCCTTGCTCCTGTACTCAAATCCTCTTGAAATGTTCACATCGTTCACCTGACGAAGGAGGAAGCCTCCGAAAGCTTGTGAATTTAAAATAAAATTGCTGGACTATAACTTGGTGTTGTAAAATTGTTTACAGTTGTCAACCCCAGTCCATCACCGGCATCTCCACATCTTGAAATGAAGGCCAACATACCATTTGCCTTCCTAACTGCCTAATAGTCACACAGAGACTGAATAAATCAGATTGGTACAGGCAGACAGAGACTGAATAAATCAGATTGGTACAGTCACACAGAGACTGAATAAATCAGATTGGTACAGTCACACAGAGACTGCATATATCAGACTGATACAGGCGGACAGGGACTGCATATATCAGGCTGAAACAGTCACACAGAGACTGAATATATCAGATTGGTACAGGCAGACAGAGACTGAATAAATCAGATTGGTACAGGCAGACAGAGACTGAATAAATCAGATTGGTACAGGCAGACAGAGACTGCATATATCAGATTGGTACAGGCAGACAGAGACTGAATAAATCAGATTGGTACAGGCAGACAGAGACTGAATAAATCAGATTGATACAGGCAGACAGAGACTGAATAAATCAGATTGGTACAGGCAGACAGAGACTGAATAAATCAGATTGGTACAGTCACACAGAGACTGCATATATCAGATTGATACAGGCAGACAGAGACTGAATAAATCAGATTGGTACAGTCACACAGAGACTGCATATATCAGACTGATACAGGCGGACAGAGACTGCATATATCAGGCTGAAACAGTCACACAGAGACTGAATATATCAGATTGGTACAGTCACACAGAGACTGCATATATCAGACTGATACAGGCGGACAGAGACTGCATATATCAGACTGATACAGGCAGACAGAGACTGAATAAATCAGATTGGTACAGTCACACAGAGACTGCATATATCAGACTGATACAGGCGGACAGAGACTGCATATATCAGGCTGAAACAGTCACACAGAGACTGAAGATAACAGATTGATACAGTCACACGCAATTAGGGATGGGCAATAAATGCTGGCCTTGCCAGCGATGCCCACATCCCATGAACGAATAAAAGATGGAGACTAAATAAATCAGATTGATACAGTCACACAGAGACTGAATAATCAGATTGACAGAGACACACGGAGACAGAATATAGGAGATTGATACAGTCACACAGAGACTTTTTATTTATTCGTTCATGGGATGTGGGCGTCGCTGGCGAGGCCGGCATTTATTGCCCATCCCTAATTGCCCTTGAGAAGGTGGTGGTGAGCCGCCTTCTTGAACCGCTGCTGTCCGTGTGGTGAAGGTTCTCCCACAGTGCTGTTAGGAAGGGAGTTCCAGGATTTTGACCCAGCGACGATGAAGGAACGGCGATATATTTCCAAGTCGGGATGGTGTGTGACTTGGAGGGGAACGTGCAGGTGGTGTTGTTCCCATGTGCCTGCTGCTCTTGTCCTTCTAGGTGGTAGAGGTCGCGGGTTTGGGAGGTGCTGTCGAAGAAGCCTTGGCGAGTTGCTGCAGTGCATCCTGTGGATGGTACACACTGCAGCCACAGTGCGCCGGTGGTGAAGGGAGTGAATGTTTAGGGTGGTGGATGGGGTGCCAATCAAGCGGGCTGCCTTGTCCTGGACGGTGTCGAGCTTTTTGAGTGTTGTTGGAGCTGCACTCATCCAGGCAAATGGAGAGTATTCCATCACACTCCTGACTGAGAATATCAGATTGATACAGTCACAGGGAGACTGAATATATCAGATTTATACTGTCACAAACAGACTGAATAAATCAGATTGACAGAGACACAGAGACAGAATATATCAGATTGATACAATCACAGAGACTGAATATCTCAGATTTATAAAGTCCCACAGCGTCTGCATATATCTGATTGATACAGTCACACAGAGACTAATAATATCAGATTGATAGTCACACGGAGACTGAATATATCAGATTGATACAGTCACACGTCTGCTCAATACCCCTGATTTTCACATCCCATTTGTGTTTGCACTTTTCAGTGTGCCATGGTTGTAGAGACATCATTGTACAACAGTCGCACAGCAACCAAGTTCCTGAGTGTGTCCGATTATCTCGATCAGGAGAAACTGGTAGAAGGAGCAACGTTTGCTGGGCACTCTCAGGCTAATTGTCTTGTCAGGCTCGCTTGATGATTGCAGGGTTTCCTCATATCGAGGCACTGAACATCAGTCTCCGTCCCTGGGGAGGTAACCCTCAGATCACAGGACAGTGGACAGGAACAACATCTGTTTAACCCATGCCTCAACCCCAGCACTTACTGAATAGCCTGCTCCACTCCTCACTCAACTTTGCCTCTCTGTTCTGTAGGCGACACACCAGAAATTATACATTTCACAGAAGCTGGGCATTAAGCATGTTCGATAAGCCCTCCAGGAGTTTAAAGATTGCCTGTGTTTGAGGATTAGAACATTATTCCTTCGCCCCCGCCCTCCTCCTTTATCAAAAGCAATTTAGGTTTCTGGAATATTCAGGGGAATTAACTCCTTCATCGAGAAAGTGTTTGCTGATTCAAAGTCTCACAGGGAGAAGGCAGAGCTGTAAAATCATTTTTCTAAAATCTCCTTTTGTTTCTTCTCTGGCTTTTTGCTCACTGAACGTGGCTTCGATTTTGTCCTCTGTCTCCTTCCCAGAGAAAAATCAGAGTTTGAATTGTGTAACCTGCCCCCTGCGGATTTCAGAAACACTTTGACGGAAAGGGTTAAATTAAAGGGGGACCTACCGGTGTGAAGTTGTGAGCCGAGCAGTTGGAGCCACTGAAGTTACAGTTCTTGAGCATGTCTTCGATCTGGTGACCGGTTCTGTTGAAGATATCCATCATGTCTGGATCAGGGTAACCTTGATTGGCAGCCTTATGGGCATCCTTGCTCTTTGGGGGCAGTCCGGTCATGTTGGCAAGGTGGTAGATGTCGGCGTCAGTTAGTGCCGTGTGGCGGAACCGGTTCATGTTGCAGATGGTGATGGCGGGGAAAAGGATCTCACGGCTGGACTCCTCGTCCAACACTGTCACGTGATGGTAATCCAGGTAAAAATTGGTGCAGCTCACCACCTGGTACAGGAAAAAAACCAGGGAGGAGAGGAAGGTGAGTGCCCAGAGGCTCTGCTTTACTCCGCATCCCCCCGGCACAAACACATGGTTAATGCCGTGCAGCGAGCAGGTATCGGCAAAGGTGACGAGGTCAGTGGCGGTGGACTGACAGGCCTCTTCGATCAAGCTCTTCTTGTCACATTCCCCTGTCCCCTTCTGCTTCTCATCATCCTCCGAAAATGCAATTTTGCAAACGATTTCAATCGGCATCTGGATGGTGTGTGCAGATGCCTTGCACTTGTACAGCAGAGATGCCAGAGTCTTTGAGCAACGGACTGGCTGTGTGACAGAACTTGCTGAGAGAGAGAGAGAGAGAGAGAGAGCGAGAGAGACGGAGAGAGAAAAAGAAAGAGAAAGAGAGGAAGACAGACAGAGAGAGAGAGAGACACACACACAGAAATCAGCTTACAAACCACTGATTCGACGTTCTGTCTCTCCTCCCTACTTGATCAGTGCGCTGTGTGCCCTGCTTATCAGCAGTAATACAGCTGTCAGGGAACGCACTCTCTGTACACCAGCGTAAAATGCAGCGTTTACACAAGTGCTAATAGAACTCAGGGCTGCTTAATAATTCATGAGGGAGGCCCATCATCATCACCCTCTTCTGTTGTGATGCACCAACTTCGAACACACTTGTTTGAATGAGGAGTGTCCCCCGTCCCTCCCTCCGTCCCCCGTCCCTCCCTCCGTCCCCCGTCCCTCCCTCCGTCCCCCATCCCTCCCTCCGTCCCCCCTCTGTCCCCCGTCCCTCCCTCCGTCCCCCGTCCCTCCCTCCGTCCCCCGTCCCTCCCTCCGTCCCCGTCCCTCCCTCCGTCCCCCGTCCCTCCCTCCGTCCCCCCTCTGTCCCCCGTCCCTCCCTCCATCCCCCGTCCCTCCCTCCGTCCCTCCCTCCGTCCCCCCTCCGTCCCCCGTCCCTCCCTCCGTCCCCCATCCCTCCCTCCGTCCCCCCTCTGTCCCCCGTCCCTCCCTCCAACCCCCGTCCCTCCCTCCGTCCCTCCCTCCGTCCCTCCCTCCGTCCCCCGTCCCTCCCTCCGTCCCCGTCCCTCCCTCCGTCCCTCCCTCCATCCCTCCCTCCGTCCCCCCCCAACAAAACAAGAAACAACTGGAAGCTTTTATCTCAAGTTCTTGTACCATCTTCTGTCAAAAAGTCTGTGGGACGGGGATGGGGGGCGGGGGAGGGACAGGGCACATGGCATGGCGGGAGGGACGAGGACGGTGGGAGGGACGAGGACGGGAGAGGGCGGGAAGGACGGGGGGCGGGGGACGGGGATGGGGGATGGGGGGAGGGGGAGGGGGACGGGGGAGGGGGGAGAGGGGCGGGGGAGGGGGTGGAACTCTTTGATTTTGGAGGGGTCTCAGTGCTGTCTCTCTCTCCAGTCTCTCCGTACCTGAGGAGAGACTAATTGTGGTAATAATGGACGGTGAGGAGGAATCAATCAGTGCCACTCAACCTCCATCAATCAATCTTCGTGAAGAAGAAGAAAAGTGGGAGATTATTGATCTGTGACTCCGTCTATCTGGATTAACTCGGACACACCAGACATCTGGTTTATTTCCCCCTCTCCAGAAAAGACATTAATGCAAATACTTCAGAGCCTGGGAGGAATTTTAATCATTGCTGCTGTTGTGTATGGACCAGGCGACACTGCAATTTCACTTTCCCCGACTTAACCCTTTCTCCGCACTCGAATCATTCTGTGCCTGTGTTGAACAAATATCTCCAGGGCGCGATAAGCCAATCGTGTGGTCCCGACAATCTGCAGTTCCGTTTCATCTCACTGTAATCAATAAAGTGTCACCTCTGTGAAACATTCTATCAATGGGAAACAGGCTCAGCACAGCGTTCGCACAGCGTTCGCACAGCGTTCAGAGCACAGCGTTCAGAGCACAGCGTTCACACAGCGTTCAGAGCACAGCGTTCAGAGCACAGCGTTCGCACAGCGTTCAGAGCACAGCGTTCGCACAGCGTTCAGAGCACAGCGTTCGCACAGCGTTCAGAGCACAGCGTTCACACAGCGTTCAGAGCACAGCGTTCACACAGCGTTCAGAGCACAGCGTTCACACAGCGTTCAGAGCACAGCGTTCACACAGCGTTCCCACAGCGTTCACACAGCATTCAGAGCACAGCGTTCACACAGCGTTCGCACAGCATTCAGAGCACAGCGTTCACACAGCGTTCACACAGCGTTCGCACAGCGTTCACACAGCGTTCACACAGCATTCAGAGCACAGCGTTCACACAGCGTTCGCACAGCGTTCACACAGCGTTCACACAGCGTTCACACAGCATTCAGAGCACAGCGTTCACACAGCGTTCGCACAGCGTTCACACAGCGTTCACACAGCATTCAGAGCACAGCGTTCACACAGCGTTCGCACAGCGTTCACACAGCGTTCACACAGCATTCAGAGCACAGCGTTCACACAGCGTTCGCACAGCGTTCAGAGCACAGCGTTCACACAGCGTTCGCACAGCGTTCACACAGCGTTCAGAGCACAGCGTTCGCACAGCGTTCACACAGCGTTCACACAGCGTTCGCACAGCGTTCGCACAGCGTTCACACAGCGTTCACACAGCGTTCGCACAGCGTTCACACAGCGTTCAGAGCACAGCGTTCGCACAGCGTTCAGAGCACAGCGTTCACACAGCGTTCACACAGCGTTCACACAGCGTTCCCACAGCGTTCGCACAGCGTTCACACAGCGTTCACACAGCGTTCTCACAGCGTTCAGAGCACAGCGTTCACACAGCGTTCACACAGCATTCAGAGCACAGCGTTCACACAGCGTTCACACAGCGTTCGCACAGCGTTCGCACAGCGTTCGCACAGCGTTCGCACAGCATTCAGAGCACAGCGTTCACACAGCATTCAGAGCACAGCGTTCACACAGCGTTCACACAGCGTTCACACAGCGTTCACACAGCGTTCAGAGCACAGCGTTCACACAGCGTTCAGAGCACAGCGTTCACACAGCGTTCAGAGCACAGCGTTCTCACAGCGTTCGCACAGCGTTCACACAGCGTTCACACAGCGTTCACACAGCGTTCAGAGCACAGCGTTCACACAGCATTCAGAGCACAGCGTTCACACAGCGTTCGCACAGCGTTCACACAGCGTTCGCACAGCGTTCACACAGCGTTCAGAGCACAGCGTTCACACAGCGTTCGCTCAGCGTTCACACAGCGTTCACACAGCGTTCTCACAGCGTTCAGAGCACAGAGTTCACACAGCGTTCACACAGCGTTCTCACAGCGTTCAGAGCACAGCGTTCGCACAGCGTTCACACAGCATTCAGAGCACAGCGTTCACACAGCGTTCACACAGCATTCAGAGCACAGCGTTCACACAGCGTTCGCACAGCGTTCTCACAGCGTTCAGAGCACAGCGTTCACACAGCGTTCACACAGCATTCAGAGCACAGCGTTCACACAGCGTTCGCACAGCGTTCGCACAGCGTTCGCACAGCGTTCGCACAGCATTCAGAGCACAGCGTTCACACAGCGTTCGCACAGCGTTCGCACAGCGTTCACACAGCGTTCACACAGCATTCAGAGCACAGCGTTCACACAGCGTTCAGAGCACAGCGTTCAGAGCACAGCGTTCACACAGCGTTCAGAGCACAGCGTTCAGAGCACAGCGTTCGCACAGCGTTCAGAGCACAGCGTTCAGAGCACAGCGTTCGCACAGCGTTCAGAGCACAGCGTTCGCACAGCGTTCAGAGCACAGCGTTCAGAGCACAGCGTTCGCACAGCGTTCGCACAGCGTTCAGAGCACAGAGTTCACACAGCGTTCACACAGCGTTCAAACAGCGTTCGCACAGCGTTCAGAGCACAGCGTTCACACAGCGTTCACACAGCGTTCACACAGCGTTCAGAGCACAGCGTTCACACAGCGTTCACACAGCGTTCACACAGCATTCAGAGCACAGCGTTCACACAGCGTTCAGAGCACAGCGTTCACACAGCGTTCACACAGCGTTCAGAGCACAGCGTTCGCACAGCGTTCGCACAGCGTTCAGAGCACAGCGTTCACACAGCGTTCACACAGCGTTCAGAGCACAGCGTTCGCACAGCGTTCGCACAGCGTTCGCACTGCGTTCAGAGCACAGAGTTCACACAGCGTTCGCACAGCGTTCGCACAGCGTTCGCACAGCGTTCAGAGCACAGCGTTCACACAGCGTTCGCACAGCGTTCAGAGCACAGAGTTCACACAGCGTTCACACAGCGTTCGCACAGCGTTCGCACAGCGTTCAGAGCACAGCGTTCACACAGCGTTCGCACAGCGTTCGCACAGCGTTCAGAGCACAGAGTTCACACAGCGTTCACACAGCGTTCGCACAGCGTTCGCACAGCGTTCGCACAGCGTTCAGAGCACAGCGTTCAGAGCACAGCGTTCGCACAGCGTTCGCACAACGATCGCACAGCGTTCACACAGCGTTCGCACAGCGTTCAGAGCACAGCGTTCACACAGCGTTCGCACAGCGTTCACACAGCGTTCACACAGCGTTCACACAGCATTCAGAGCACAGCGTTCACACAGCGTTCGCACAGCGTTCGCACAGCGTTCGCACAGCGTTCGCACAGCGTTCGCACAGCGTTCTCACAGCGTTCACACAGCATTCAGAGCACAGCGTTCACACAGCGTTCGCACAGCGTTCGCACAGCGTTCGCACAGCGTTCGCACACAGCGTTCTCACAGCGTTCAGAGCACAGCGTTCACACAGCATTCAGAGCACAGCGTTCACACAGCGTTCGCACAGCGTTCACACAGCGTTCGCACAGCGTTCGCACAGCGTTCGCACAGCGTTCACACAGCGTTCAGAGCACAGCGTTCACACAGCGTTCGCTCAGCGTTCACACAGCGTTCACACAGCGTTCTCACAGCGTTCAGAGCACAGAGTTCACACAGCGTTCACACAGCGTTCTCACAGCGTTCAGAGCACAGCGTTCGCACAGCGTTCACACAGCGTTCTCACAGCGTTCAGAGCACAGCGTTCACACAGCGTTCACACAGCATTCAGAGCACAGCGTTCACACAGCGTTCACACAGCGTTCGCACAGCGTTCGCACAGCATTCAGAGCACAGCGTTCACACAGCGTTCGCACAGCGTTCGCACAGCGTTCGCACAGCATTCAGAGCACAGCGTTCACACAGCGTTCGCACAGCGTTCGCACAGCGTTCACACAGCGTTCACACAGCATTCAGAGCACAGCGTTCACACAGCGTTCACACAGCATTCAGAGCACAGCGTTCACACAGCGTTCGCACAGCGTTCGCACAGCGTTCACACAGCGTTCGCACAGCGTTCACACAGCGTTCACACAGCGTTCAGAGCACAGAGTTCACACAGCATTCACACAGCGTTCAGAGCACAGCGTTCACACAGCGTTCACACAGCGTTCAGAGCACAGCGTTCACACAGCGTTCACACAGCATTCAGAGCACAGCGTTCACACAGCGTTCAGAGCACAGCGTTCACACAGCGTTCACACAGCGTTCAGAGCACAGCGTTCACACAGCGTTCAGAGCACAGCGTTCACACAGCGTTCACACAGCGTTCAGAGCACAGCGTTCACACAGCGTTCAGAGCACAGCGTTCAGAGCACAGCGTTCGCACAGCGTTCAGAGCACAGCGTTCAGAGCACAGCGTTCGCACAGCATTCAGAGCACAGCGTTCGCACAGCGTTCAGAGCACAGCGTTCAGAGCACAGCGTTCGCACAGCGTTCGCACAGCGTTCGCACAGCGTTCAGAGCACAGAGTTCACACAGCGTTCACACAGCGTTCGCACAGCGTTCGCACAGCGTTCAGAGCACAGCGTTCACACAGCGTTCACACAGCGTTCACACAGCGTTCAGAGCACAGCGTTCACACAGCGTTCACACAGCGTTCAGAGCACAGCGTTCGCACAGCGTTCACACAGCATTCAGAGCACAGCGTTCACACAGCGTTCACACAGCGTTCAGAGCACAGCGTTCGCACAGCGTTCGCACAGCGTTCAGAGCACAGCGTTCACACAGCGTTCACACAGCATTCAGAGCACAGCGTTCGCACAGCGTTCACACAGCGTTCAGAGCACAGCGTTCGCACAGCGTTCGCACAGCGTTCGCACAGCGTTCAGAGCACAGCGTTCACACAGCGTTCACACAGCATTCAGAGCACAGCGTTCGCACAGCGTTCACACAGCATTCAGAGCACAGCGTTCACACAGCATTCAGAGCACAGCGTTCACACAGCGTTCACACAGCATTCAGAGCACAGCGTTCACACAGCGTTCACACAGCGTTCGCACAGCGTTCAGAGCACAGCGTTCGCACAGCGTTCACACAGCGTTCAGAGCACAGCGTTCACACAGCGTTCACACAGCGTTCGCACAGCGTTCAGAGCACAGCGTTCACACAGCGTTCACACAGCGTTCAGAGCACAGCGTTCACACAGCGTTCACACAGCATTCAGAGCACAGCGTTCACACAGCGTTCACACAGCGTTCGCACAGCGTTCAGAGCACAGCGTTCACACAGCGTTCACACAGCGTTCGCACAGCGTTCAGAGCACAGCGTTCGCACAGCGTTCGCACAGCGTTCAGAGCACAGCGTTCGCACAGCGTTCGCACAGCGTTCGCACTGCGTTCAGAGCACAGAGTTCACACAGCGTTCGCACAGCGTTCGCACAGCGTTCGCACAGCGTTCGCACAGCGTTCGCACAGCGTTCAGAGCACAGCGTTCGCACAGCGTTCGCACAGCGTTCAGAGCACAGCGTTCACACAGCGTTCGCACAGCGTTCAGAGCACAGAGTTCACACAGCGTTCACACAGCGTTCGCACAGCGTTCAGAGCACAGCGTTCACACAGCGTTCGCACAGCGTTCGCACAGCGTTCAGAGCACAGAGTTCACACAGCGTTCACACAGCGTTCGCACAGCGTTCGCACAGCGTTCGCACAGCGTTCAGAGCAAAGCGTTCAGAGCACAGCGTTCGCACAGCGTTCGCACAACGATCGCACAGCGTTCACACAGCGTTCGCACAGCGTTCAGAGCACAGCGTTCACACAGCGTTCGCACAGCGTTCACACAGCGTTCACACAGCGTTCACACAGCATTCAGAGCACAGCGTTCACACAGCGTTCGCACAGCGTTCACACAGCGTTCGCACAGCGTTCGCACAGCGTTCGCACAGCGTTCGCACAGCATTCAGAGCACAGCGTTCACACAGCGTTCGCACAGCGTTCGCACAGCGTTCGCACACAGCGTTCTCACAGCGTTCACACAGCGTTCAGAGCACAGCGTTCGCACAGCGTTCACACAGCGTTCACACAGCGTTCAGAGCACAGCGTTCACACAGCGTTCACACAGCGTTCAGAGCACAGCGTTCGCACAGCGTTCCCACAGCGTTCAGAGCACAGCGTTCTCACAGCGTTCACACAGCGTTCAGAGCACAGCGTTCACACAGCGTTCAGAGCACAGCGTTCACACAGCGTTCACACAGCGTTCACACAGCGTTCAGAGCACAGCGTTCACACAGCGTTCTCACAGCGTTCGCACAGCGTTCAGAGCACAGCGTTCTCACAGCGTTCACACAGCGTTCACACAGCGTTCACACAGCGTTCACACAGCGTTCAGAGCACAGCGTTCACACAGCGTTCACACAGCGTTCACACAGCGTTCAGAGCACAGCGTTCACACAGCGTTCAGAGCACAGCGTTCACACAGCGTTCTCACAGCGTTCAGAGCACAGCGTTCGCACAGCGTTCACACAGCGTTCAGAGCACAGCGTTCACACAGCGTTCAGAGCACAGCGTTCCCACAGCGTTCAGAGCACAGCGTTCACACAGCGTTCACACAGCGTTCAGAG
>NW_027139191.1:0-15024 GCF_035084215.1 Heptranchias perlo
CCCCAGTAGTGACCGCACTGTCTGATCACAGGGTCCCCAGTAGTGACCGCACTGTCTGATCACAGGGTCCCCCAGTAGTGACCACACCGTCTGATCACAGGGTCCCCCAGTAGTGACCGCACTGTCTGATCACAGGGTCCCCAGTAGTGACCGCACCGTCTGATCACAGGGTCCCCCAGTAGTGACCCCACTGTCTGATCACAGGGTCCCCCAGTAGTGACCGCACTGTCTGATCACAGGGTCCCCCAGTAGTGACCGCACTGTCTGATCACAGGGTCCCCAGTAGTGACCGCACTGTCTGATCACAGGGTCCCCAGTAGTGACCGCACTGTCTGATCACAGGGTCCCCCAGTAGTGACCACACCGTCTGATCACAGGGTCCCCCAGTAGTGACCGCACTGTCTGATCACAGGGTCCCCCAGTAGTGACCGCACTGTCTGATCACAGGGTCCCCCAGTAGTGACCGCACTGTCTGATCACAGGGTCCCCAGTAGTGACCGCACTGTCTGATCACAGGGTGTGTATACCCTGAACCTGTAGACTGATTCCCAGAGAGAGAAAAGCTGCTCTTTCTCTGTCCCGACTGTGACCTGCAATCGCTCTTTACACACGGACTCAGTGTGAAACAAGTAGAAAACTTTCCCTTTTTTTAAACACACTCGCAGGAATTCACACCTTTACTCTGTGTGGATTTGAAGCCAGGCCCCAAGTGCCTTTCCCCCCAGTGCCTCCCCATCTCCCGCGGTCTTTAGTCCCAGTCTCCAGGGTCATCTATTTCCTGCTGTGACAAATCTGGAGTCCTCCAGTCCTGAAATGTACAATCGCCCTGGAGATAACAGCCTAGAAATTTGGCTGCGTGCCCCCCCATTCTTGGTCACTTACTGACCTCTTAAACTCCCAATCTGGCGGGCAGGAAACGCCCATGCAGTTTCAGCCGGAGGTGCTCCTCCCACCAGATTATATTTAGGGGGCAGCGTGAGTATCACGTGCTGCCTGAGTCAACACTAACAGGCGTGAGCAGCATTTTCAGGAGCAGTCAGATTTCTAGGACAAGACCTGAAATGATCGATACTTGACTGACTTTTTTTTTTGTTAACAGCTGCTGGAAGAATTAAAGCGAGTGAATTTCAGTGTCAGTAACACCACCGTTCACTACGATGCTGCAGGAAACCCTCAGAGAGGGTACGACATCATAACCTGGACTCGCCACGCTGGCCGGCTCAGGCTGCCAGTGATTGGCAGCTACAAGGATCACCTGACCATCCACACTGCCCAGATTCAATGGAAAACAGACGACAATACCGTAAGTCAGGGTGACATTTATATGGAATAATGCCCATCCCCCACTCCAATCGCTCCACCATTGGCGGCCGTGCCTTCAGCCGTCCAAGCCCTAAGCTCTGGAATTCCCTCCCTAAACCTCTCCACCTCTCTTTCTCCACGTTAAAACCTAGCTTTTGGACCAAGCTTTTAGTCACCCATCCCAGTATCTCCTTTTTTGGCTCAGTGTAAATTTTTGTCTGATAATCGCTCCTGTGAAACGCCTTGGGACGTTTTCTGACGTTAAAGGTCTCTCTCACCCTGGTCGTTCTGCCTGGTATGGCCCTCATTTCCGCTCCCTTAAGTCCAAAGGATGTATGAATGTTTATGGCGGACAACTGGTTTAGTCATTCATCGCCATATTTGGCTGGATCACATAAAGCACTATCGGCTCCTACTCTCCTCTGCCAAAACTGATCACTAGTCCAGGAGCATCCTGGAATGCAAAGATAACCCCTGGCTTCTCCGTCACTACAAATTGTCTTCTTAAACCCCTCTCCCCTGCCCGCTCCACCCTCACCTCCAACGAAAAGTGTGAGGAGCTCATGGACTTCTTTGTCACTAAGATTGAGACCATCCGTTCAACTGCCTCTGCCACTTCCCTCCCTTCCCCAAGCTCACCGAGCCAAACTTCAACCCAAGGTTACCCCCTGCTCTAGCCCTGAACTCGCATCTTTCTCTAGTTTCTCTTCTATCTCCCCTCACGCCCTCTCTGAGCTCATCTTGACCATTTTTTGTCTGATAACGCTTCCCTGAAGCATCTTGTCATGCTTTCCTACATAAAAGACATTATATACATGCAAGCTCTTGCATTGCTATCACTTTTCCAAGTAGTGGGAGGATTCCGATGCTGATTAACAGTCTGACAGGCCGTGACGTGAACACTCCTTCCACGGCCGTGACCGTCTCTATACCGGCCGATCGGGGGGTTAGTCCAATCCGGGGGGAGGGTTTTATGGGCTCCCACAACCCATACGATGAGGGGAGGGGAGGGTCACCCGCACCCCCCGGACACGAACATCCCGCTGGATGTCAACCCGGAATTCAGAGCCGGAGCTCCGGTCTCCGCTCTCCGGGACTGTCTGGAGTTCCAGTCTCCAGTCTCCGGGACTGTCTGGAGCTCCGTTCTCCAGTCTCCGGGACTGTCTGGAGTTCCAGTCTCCAGTCTCTGGGACTGTCTGGAGTTCCGGTCTCCAGTCTCCGGGACTGTCTGGAGCTCCAGTCTCCAGTCTCCGGGACTGTCTGGAGTTCCGGTCTCCAGTCTCTGGGACTGTCTGAAGCTCCGGTCTCCAATCACTGGCACTGTCTGGAGCTCCACTCTCCAGTTGCCGGGACTGTCTAGAGCTCCAGACTCCAGTCTCCTGGACTGTCTGGAGCTCCAGTCTCCGGTCTCCAGTCTCCTGGACTGTCTGGAGCTCCAGTCTCCAGTCTCCGGGACTGTCTGGAGCTCCAGTCTCCGGTCTCCAGTCTCCTGGACTGTCTGGAGCTCCAGTCTCCAGTCTCCTGGACTGTCTGGAGCTCCAGTCTCCAGTCTCCGGGACTGTCTGGAGCTCCAGTCTCCAGTCTCCGGGACTGTCTGGAGCTCCAGTCTCCAGTCTCCTGGACTGTCTGGAGCTCCAGTCTCCGGTCTCCAGTCTCCGGGACTGTCTGGAGCTCCAGTCTCCTGTCTCCAGTCTCCGGGACTGTCTGGAGTGCACCGAACTCAGAGGCTAGGACTGCATTCACTGAGCCAAAGGCTCGCTCAGATCTCTGAGCTGATTTCTTCAATCTTTTTAAGCAGTGTGAATCTCTGTGGCCCAAACTGTCCAAATACATCACTGATTGCAGTCCCAGGGCAGAGAATAGATTGGACCGAGTTAACACCGATAAAAACTGGAGGGGTTTCTGGTGAATGAACGGCTCCCAACCTCAAACATAGTGAGCCAGTTAGAGTCAATCCTCAGGGCCCAGTCCACAGAGAACCAATGATCCCTGCAGTGTTTATAAGGCTCTGTAAGAACTAATGAGCATGCTACCTGTGTACACACTCGCAGGTACCTCCATCCCACTGTTCCAAGAGCTGTGACCCGGGGCAGAAAAAGATTCTCACCAGCCTGTACTCTTGCTGCTTCAAATGTGAAGATTGTCCGAGAGGAACCTTCCAGAACTCGACCGGTGAGTCTGATTACTCACCTTCTGACACGCAGTGGATTAGATCATAGCAAACAAATCGGAGCAGATCATTCGCTAACACTTTAATTACAGCAAGAAACCCAGTTATAGGGAGATCGATAGTTTATATATAGAATAACAGATACCCGGGAGTGAGTTACAGGCTGGAATCTAATCGAGGGGTTCGGGGGGGTTTATATATAGAATAACAGATACCCAGGAGTGAGTTACAGACTGGAATCTAATCGAGGGGTTCGGGTGGGATTGTCACTGGGTGCAAGATGTAAAGGGTTTTCTCTGTCATATTGCTACCTGATGAGCATTATTTTATGTTTTGTAAGTAACGATTTAATTTTACAGATGGCTTTTCATGCAATCCTTGCCAACCCGATGAGTGGTCCCCACCAAACAGCCCTTCCTGCTTTAAGAGGACCCTGCAGTACTTGTCCTGGGCCTCACCTGTCGGTGTAACTCTGCTGTTGCTCATGGTGCTCGAGCTCACTCTGATATTGGCTGTCACGGTGATCTTTCTGGTGAATTCTAGCTCTCCGATGGTGGAAGGTACTGGAGGAAAGATGAACATGGTCACCCTGACCTCACTGGCTCTCCTGTGCTGCGGCTCGTTGCTGTATCTCGGCGAACCCACTGAACTCGCCTGTAAATCACGCCAGCCTCTCACTGCCATCAGCCTCACCATCTGCATCTCAACTCTTTTAGTTAACTCGGTGCAGATTGTGCTCACCACTGAGCTCACCAGCTTAACCAAGTCTTTCCTGCACAGATACAAACACACTGGCAGATACCTCGTCATCTGCACCAGCCTCGGGGGACAAGGCTGCATTTGCTATTTTTGGCTGAACACCCACGGTGACTTTCTCCTGAGGACGACGGGCGATTCTGAAGATGCCCTTGTCCTCTTCTGTAAGAGCGATGCGGAGGTGATGTTCTGGTTGATGTTGGGGTGCAGTGGGCTACTGGCACTGGCCTGTTTCATGTGTACCTTTCTGATCCAGACCCCGGCTCAAACCTACAACTTGGCCCGAGAGATCAGTATCTCCATGCTGTTCTATCTCACCACCTGGATCTGCTTCATCCCAATCTATCCGACTGTAAACAAGAAACATGCAGCAGCCGTCGAGATTTCTGCCATACTCATCAGTTCCTTCGGAATCCTCACTGCCTATTTCATCCCCAAATGTTCTGTTATTTGGTTTAAGCCGCAGTACAACACCACCGAATATTTTCAAATATACACTCTGCAAACTCCAACAAGGAAGGACGTGAAGTGAGAACATTGTTATTTTGGGAGGGGTGTTGGGCCCCCTCCCTCCAGCAGGGTGTAGGTCTTCAGACCTAAAGTAGATCCCAAATGTACCATGTGATGTGTAACGTATGCTGTGGGCGTCTACAGGTGACACATACAATCCGATTATATTGTAGAAGCCGAGACATTCCCAGGGTTGGTCAATCATTAAACTATATGAGTCATTTTGCCTCCAGATTTCTTTGTTATCTCCTTCTTCTCTTGAAGGCAGTGTCTCTTACTGTCAGTTCCATGAGGTGATCATATCGTTGTCACCATTCGTCTAGTCTGAGCCTGGACAAAGAGTTTTGACAAAGATTGACAGATGGGCGGACTCACAGGGGAACCTGGCCTGTCCTCTCCTGACATCTATAAACCCTTCCAGGAGGTCCCACTGCATCTTGGTCAGAATACTCGATAGGTAGCTGAGGTACATAGAGGGCACTCAATGGGTAACCGGGGTACACAGAGGGCACTCAATGGGTAACTGGGGTACACAGAGGGCACTCATTGGGTAACCGGGGTACACAGAGGGCACTCAATGGGTAACTGGGGTACATAGAGGGCACTCAATGGGTAACTGGGGTACATAGAGGGCACTCAATGGGTAACTGGGGTACACAGAGGGCACTCATTGGGTAACCGGGGTACATAGAGGGCACTCATTGGGTAACCGGGGTACATAGAGGGCACTCAATGGGTAACTGGGGTACACAGAGGGCACTCATTGGGTAACCGGGGTACATAGAGGGCACTCAATGGGTAACTGGGGTACACAGAGGGCACTCATTGGGTAACCGGGGTACATAGAGGGCACTCAATGGGTAACTGGGGTACATAGAGGGCACTCAATGGGTAACTGGGGTACATAGAGGGCACTCAATGGGTAACTGGGGTACACAGAGGGCACTCAATGGGTAACTGGGGTACATAGAGGGCACTCAATGGGTAACTGGGGTACATAGAGGGCACTCATTGGGTAACTGGGGTACATAGAGGGCACTCATTGGGTAACTAGGGTACACAGAGGGCACTCAATGGGTAACTGGGGTACATAGAGGGCACTCAATGGGTAACTGGGGTACACAGAGGGCACTCAATGGGTAACTAGGGTACACAGAGGGCACTCAATGGGTAACTGGGGTACACAGAGGGCACTCATTGGGTAACTGGGGTACATAGAGGGCACTCAATGGGTAACTAGGGTACACAGAGGGCACTCAATGGGTAACTGGGGTACACAGAGGGCACTCAATGGGTAACTGGGGTACACAGAGGGCACTCAATGGGTAACTGGGGTACACAGAGGGCACTCAATGGGTAACTGGGGTACATAGAGGGCACTCAATGGGTAACTGGGGTACACAGAGGGCACTCAATGGGTAACTAGGGTACATAGAGGGCACTCAATAGGTAACTGGGGTACATAGAGGGCACTCAATGGGTAACTGGGGTACATAGAGGGCACTCAATAGGTAACTGGGGTACATAGAGGGCACTCAATGGGTAACTGGGGTACATAGAGGGCACTCAATGGGTAACTGGGGTACATAGAGGGCACTCAATAGGTAATTGGGGTACATAGAGGGCACTTAATGGGTAACTAGGATGCATAGAGAATTCTCATTAGGTAACAGGGGGTGTATAGAAGATTCTCCTGAGTAACTGGAGGTATGGTAAATACCGAATGAGGAAGTTTCACCTGTATATGGTTTGCCTTCTGAAGTGGCCTAGCAAGCAAGATCTACTGGCACCTTCTCATGCTGACCGTGCCAGTGTGCCCACATCCCGACAAGGAATAGTCTTAAATTTACCAAGCAGGGGTAATAATCTTTCACTATTTACGTTCTCAAACTTTAAAAAAAATTACTTGATATCTTCGTCTAAATGGGATTTTAATCTCCTCACTGGGTGAGCTCAGGTACAACCTAGTCATGTGTATGTTTCAGCTAGTCAATGAGGGGCCATTATGTTATTACGTTACGATTGATGTATGTGGGATTGGACTGTGACTCCCAGTGTTAGTGACTCCCAGTGTGACAGTGACTCCCAGTGTGACAGTGACTCCCAGTGTGACAGTGATTCCTAGGGTGACAGTGATTCCCAGCGTGACAGTGATTCCCAGAGTGACGGTGACTCCCAGAGTGACAGTGACTCCCAGAGTGACAGTGATTCCCAGCGTGACAGTGACTCCCAGAGTGACAGTGACGCCCAGGGTGACAGTGATTCCCAGGGTGACAGTGATTCCCAGAGTGACAGTGACGCCCAGGGTGACAGTGACGCCCAGGGTGACGATGATTCCCAGCGTGACGGTGATTCCCAGAGTGACAGTGACGCCCAGGGTGACAGTGATTCCCAGCGTGACGGTGATTCCCAGAGTGACAGTGACTCCCAGAGTGACAGTGATTCCCAGCGTGACGGTGATTCCCAGAGTGACAGTGACGCCCAGGGTGACAGTGACGCCCAGGGTGACGATGATTCCCAGCGTGACGGTGATTCCCAGAGTGACAGTGACTCCCAGTGTGACGGTGACTCCCAGTGTTCGTGACTCCCAGTGTGACAGTGACTCCCAGTGTTCGTGACTCCCAGTGTGACAGTGACTCCCAGTGTTCGTGACTCCCAGTGTGACAGTGACTCCCAGTGTTAGTGACTCCCAGTGTGACAGTGACTCCCAGTGTGACAGTGACTCCCAGTGTGATAGCTTCCATCAGCTGCTGAGTGAAGGAAAGACACTTGTTCCTGAGCAAACCAGCATCTCCTGCTGGGCAGCTAAGGAATGTCGTTGGTGCAAATTCTGGAACAGGGATTAAGATATGCCATGGGGGTCTTTATGACCTAAAGAGGGACAAAATAAATAACAAAGAGAAAGATTGAACTGGGTATATGCAGCTGAACAGAGGGCAGGGCAGGGTTAATCTGAGATGCCATTGCACTTGAGAATTGCAGAATCTGAATTGGTTTACAGCCCAGCACCTCGTATGCAAACAGGACCGGACATGCAAATGGAGCAACTCGGTGCAAGAATGATGCTCACAGGTGTTCAAAATAAACTTGACTTTTGTTACCTCACGGTACATTGACGTGTGCTGGGTCCGATGACAAGATTCCTCTTCATATCAATTTATACGGAGTAGAGCTCACTCTAGGCTAATTGAATGTTGGCCTTTACCTCAAGAGGACTGGAATACAAAGGGGAGGAGATGATGCTTCAGCTGTATAGAGCCTTGGTCAGAGCCCGTCTGGAGAGACTGCATTCAGTTCTGGGCACTGCCCCTCAGGAAGGATATATTGGTGGTGGACACTATGGAAATGGTCTAGAATGTATGGCAGGCATTCTATATAAGTTCTGGTGTGTGACCCTGGGCATACCACTGCTATTCACTACCTGATTAAATTGGCAGTTTAGGTTCCCAGGGAACATGGGTTCACTTATAGAAACATAGAAAATAGGAGCAGGAGTAGGCCATTCGGCCCTTCGAGCCTGCTCCACTCATGGCTGAGCCTCTATCTCAATACCATATTCCCGCTCTCTCCACTCCCTTTGATGCCTTCTGTGTCTAGAAATCTATCTATCTCCTTCTTAAATATATTCAGTGACTTGGTCTCCACAGCCTTCTGTGGTAGAGAATTCCACAGGTTCACCATCCTCTGAGTGAAGAAATTTCTCCTCATCTCAGTCCTAAATGTCCTACCCCGTATCCTGAGACTGTGACCCCTCGTTCTGGACCCTCCCAGCCAGGGGAAACATCCTCCCTGCATCCAGTCTGTCTAGCCCTGTCAGAATTTTATGTTTCAATGAGATCCCCTCTCATTCTTCTGAACTCGAGTGACTACAGGCCCAGTCGATCCAATCTCTCCTCATACGACAGTCCTGCCATCCCAGGAATCAGTCTGGTGAACCTTCGCTGCACTCTCTCTACGACAAGTATATCCTTTCTTAGGTAAGGAGACCAAAACTGTGCACAATACTCCAGGTGTGGTCTCACCAAGGCCCTGTATAACTGCAGTGAGACAATGAAGAGAGCATGGGGAGGGTCACAATTGTAATCCTTTTAGTCCCTGTTTATTCAAATCAAAGATTTAAATTATTTTTACCAAACCTTCAAAATGAGTCGAGTTGACGGAACCAGGGAAACATCAAATGCTCTAAGGTCAGGCCTCACCACAGTAATACAGAGAACATATGATATAGAAACAGGCCATTTGGCCCATCCAGTCCATGCTGGTCTTTACCCTCCATACAAACAATTAGTCCTAATCACATTTACCCACTCAGTTCCCATATCCCTTCATGCCCTTTCCCTTCATCCACCTCTTTAAATTAATCTTGAATGTTTACACGAACCCTGGAAGTGAATCCCACAGCCTCACACCTCTCTGTGTGAAGAAGTTTCTCCTCCCCTCTGATCTAAATTGCTTACAATTAATCTTGTATCTATGGACCCTCAATCTAGATTCCTGGAAACAGTAACCTTTGTTCCAATGAAAAACGTCCAAATTTTTCAAGTCTTTCTTTGTATTTGTATTTCCTCATTCCAGGAAGCATCCTCGTGAATCTGCGCTGTCCCCTCTCTAATGCCTCAATATCCTTCCTATAGTGTGGAGCCCAAAACTATACACGGTCCTCCAACTGTGGTCTCACCAAGGTTTTATATAGATTCACTGTTACATCTCAACTTGCATATCCTATACCCCTTGTGATAAAACCTAAAGCCAGTCTGAACTGTGACTATCATTGGTCAGTCTTTGCCAAGTAAGCCCATCTGCTCAGGTTCTGTGCCATTGTTTGAAGTTCACAGTTCAGGATTTCATGGCTGGACAATGATCCATCCTGTAAAGACGGGGATGGACAGAGCAACCCAGCCAGGGCAAAACCATCGTCATCTGGACTGCCACGCCACAGAGTAAGGACACATCTCACTCGTAAATACCCCAAGCAATTTCTGCCTAAACGATCCACAAAGACCAAACAGGATGTTCACTAACAATGGGGGGTGCTGGAAATAAAGACAGGGTGTGACAGAGTGTGGAAAAGGAAAAGGAAGGTTAGTGTTTGGGATAGAGAGACTGTGTGAGGTTAGTGTCGGGATAGAGAGACTGTGTGAGGTTAGTGTTTGGGATAGAGAGACTGTGTGAGGTTAGTGTCGGGATAGAGAGACTGTGAGAGGTTAGTGTTTGGGATAGAGAGACTGTGTGAGGTTAGTGTTTGGGATAGAGAGACTGTGAGAGGTTAATGTCGGGATAGAGAGACTGTGAGAGGTTAGTGTTTGGGATAGAGAGACTGTGAGAGGTTAATGTCGGGATAGAGAGACTGTGAGAGGTTAATGTCGGGATAGAGAGACTGTGAGAGGTTAGTGTCGGGTTAGAGAGACTGTGAGAGGTTAGTGTTTGGGATAGAGAGACTGTGTGAGGTTAGTGTTTGGGATAGAGAGACTGTGAGAGGTTAGTGTTTGGGATAGAGAGACTGTGAGAGGTTAGTGTTTGGGATAGAGAGACTGTGAGAGGTTAGTGTTTGGGATAGAGAGACTGTGAGAGGTTAGTGTTTGGGATAGAGAGACTGTGTGAGGTTAGTGTTTGGGATAGAGAGACTGTGAGAGGTTAATGTCGGGATAGAGAGACTGTGAGAGGTTAGTATTTGGGATAGAGAGACTGTGAGAGGTTAATGTCGGGATAGAGAGACTGTGAGAGGTTAGTGTCGGGTTAGAGAGACTGTGAGAGGTTAGTGTTTGGGATAGAGAGACTGTGAGAGGTTAGTGTTTGGGATAGAGAGACTGTGAGAGGTTAATGTCGGGATAGAGAGACTGTGAGAGGTTAGTGTTTGGGATAGAGAGACTGTGAGAGGTTAGTGTTTGGGATAGAGAGACTGTGAGAGGTTAATGTCGGGATAGAGAGACTGTGAGAGGTTAGTGTTTGGGATAGAGAGACTGTGAGAGGTTAGTGTTTGGGATAGAGAGACTGTGTGAGGTTAGTGTCGGGTTAGAGAGACTGTGAGAGGTTAGTGTCGGGATAGAGAGACTGTGAGAGGTTAGTGTCGGGATAGAGAGACTGTGTGAGGTTCGTGTCGGGATAGAGAGACTGTGAGAGGTTAGTGTCGGGATAGAGAGACTGTGAGAGGTTAGTGTCGGGATAGAGAGACTGCGTGAGGTTCGTGTCGGGATAGAGAGACTGTGAGAGGTTAGTGTCGGGATAGAGAGACTGTGTGAGGTTCGTGTCGGGATAGAGAGACTGTGAGAGGTTAGTGTGGGGATAGAGAGACTGTGAGAGGTTAGTGTCGGGATAGAGAGACTGTGAGAGGTTAGTGTCGGGATAGAGAGACTGTGTGAGGTTCGTGTCGGGATAGAGAGACTGTGAGAGGTTAGTGTCGGGATAGAGAGACTGTGTGAGGTTCGTGTCGGGATAGAGAGACTGTGAGAGGTTAGTGTCGGGATAGAGAGACTGTGTGAGGTTCGTGTCGGGATAGAGAGACTGTGAGAGGTTAGTGTGGGGATAGAGAGACTGTGAGAGGTTAGTGTCGGGTTAGAGAGACTGTGAGAGGTTAGTGTCGGGTTAGAGAGACCATCAGAGTCAGGTGTGAAGCCTGCAGCTCAGATCTGTAATGATCCAGCGATGTGTACACAATGTTGGTAACTTCTAATGCAAATTGTGAGTGAGTGAAATCTTTCACCTGTGCCGGTGGCATTAACTCAGAAAGCCCTGTGCTCAAACACTCATCTTGTATTGTTCCAGCTCCTCGTCCCCTCTTCAGCATGTTTGACTTTCGTTATTGGATGGTTTTCTGTTTCGTTCCAATGGGGCCATGTTGTGAATCAGTGTCCGGAGCCGAAAGGGACCCGGCCAGGCATTTCCAGGCTGCTGGTGACTACATCCTCGGTGGGCTCTTTCCGATTTATTCCACTGTCATGAACATGAGCAGTGAATCAAAGTCAGAATCTATAAAGTGTGAAAGGTAAGTCCTGCTGTCTATCCTGGATTACCATCTGATCTCGTTCAGAGCCTGATGTGGGACTGACAGATGGCACCTGCTTCTGTCTCTATTCCCTACGGAGTTAGTTCAACAGCAACTTCTTCCATTTAAATAGTGCCTTTAATGTAGTAAAACATCCCAAGGTGCTTCACAGGAGCGTAAATCAGACAAAATTTGACACTGAGTCACATAAGGAGATATTAGGACAAAGCTTGGTCAAAGAGGGAGGTTTTAAGGAGAGTCTTAAAGTAGGAGAGAGAGGCTGATTAGGGAGGGAATTCCAGAGTTTAGGGTCCAGGCAGCTGAAGGCACGGTCGCCAATGGTGGAGCAATTAAAATCGGGGCTGCGCAAGAGGCCAGAATTGGAGGAGCTCAGAGATCTCGGAGGGTTGTAGGGCTGGAGGAGGTTACAGAGATAGGGAGGGGTGAGGCCATGGAGGGATTTGAAAACAAGGATGAGAATTTTAAAATCGAGGCGTTCCCGGACCGGGAGCCAATGTAGGTCAGTGAGCACGAGGGGTGATGGGAGAACGGGACTTGGTGCGAGTTAGGATGCGGGCAGCCAATTGCGGAATTGGTCGGGGCTACAATTGGCCACAGTATGGAGAGGCAAAAGCAGCCAGTGACCCTGAGCCTGCAATGTGTGGGTGGTCCTGTGGGGTGTGGGGGTGGGTGCGTATGTGGGTGTGTGTATGGGTGTGTTTGTTTGTGTGTGGGGGGGTGTTTGTGGGTGGGGAGTGTGTGTGGGTGGATACGTGTGCTTGTGTGTGTGTGTCTGTGTGTGTGTGTATGTTTGTGTGTGGGTAGGTGTGTGAGTATTTATGTTTGTGTGTGGGGGTGTGTGTTGGTGTGTGGGGGGGGGTGACTGTGTGTGGGTGTTGTGTGAGGGTGTGTGTGTGTGTCTGTGTGTGGGGTTGTGTTTGTGGGGGGGAGTGTGTGTGGGTGTGTGTGTTTGTGTGTGGGGTTGTGTTTGAGGGTGTGTGTGTGTGTGTGTGTGTGTTTGTGTTTGTGTGTGGGGTTGTGTTTGGGGGTGTGTGTGTGGGTGTGTGTTTGTGTTTGTGTGTGGGGTTGTGTTTGGGGGGGTGTGTGTGGGTGTGTGTTTGTGTTTGTGTGTGGGGTTGTGTTTGGGGGGGTGTGTGTGGGTGTGTGTTTGTGTTTGTGTGTGGGGTTGTGTTTGAGGGTGTGTGTGTGTGTGTGTGTTTGTGTTTGTGTGTGGGGTTGTGTTTGGGGGTGTGTGTGTGGGTGCCGGAGGGGGGAATGGACCAGGAACCACATTGACGATTCAGGATTGAGATCCCACCAATGCTCACTGTCGGGGCTCACACCTGAAGAATTAAAGGGGAGCAGTGTTGCGGAACTGAGATAGAATTCTACTTGTACAGAATGGAAACAGTCATCTCACTGTCTGTAAATGTTCTCCATTGAGTCTACAGCTGACATTAGGAACAGTAACCCCTCTCCCCCCAGCGCCCTGTGTTACTGACTGTATCTCTACTGATGTTAATCCCTCTCCCTCACACTGTCTCTCAGTAACCCCTCTCCCCCCAGCGCCCTGTGTTACTGACTGTATCTCTACTGATGTTAATCCCTCTCCCTCACACTGTCACTCAGTAACCCCTCTCCCCCAGCGCTCTGTGTTACTGACTGTATCTCTACTGATGTTAGTCCCTCTCCCTCACACTGTCACTCAGTAACCCCTCTCCCCCCAGCGCCCTGTGTTACTGACTGTATCTCTACTGATGTTAGTCCCTCTCCCTCACACTGTCACTCAGTAACCCCTCTCCCCCAGCGCTCTGTGTTACTGACTGTATCTCTACTGATGTTAATCCCTCTCCCTCACACTGTCACTCAGTAACCCCTCTCCCCCAGCGCCCTGTGTTACTGACTGTATCTCTACTGATGTTAGTCCCTCTCCCTCACACTGTCACTCAGTAACCCCTCTCCCCCCAGCGCCCTGTGTTACTGACTGTATCTCTACTGATGTTAGTCCCTCTCCCTCACACTGTCACTCAGTAACCCCTCTCCCCCAGCGCCCTGTGTTACTGACTGTATCTCTACTGATGTTAATCCCTCTCCCTCACACTGTCACTCAGTAACCCCTCTCCCCCAGCGCCCTGTGTTACTGACTGTATCTCTACTGATGTTAGTCCCTCTCCCTCACACTGTCACTCAGTAACCCCTCTCCCCCAGCGCCCTGTGTTACTGACTGTATCTCTACTGATGTTAATCCCTCTCCCTCACACTGTCACTCAGTAACCCCTCTCCCCCAGCGCCCTGTGTTACTGACTGTATCTCTACTGATGTTAATCCCTCTCCCTCACACTGTCACTCAGTAACCCCTCTCCCCCAGCGCCCTGTGTTACTGACTGTATCTCTACTGATGTTAATCCCTCTCCCTCACACTGTCACTCAGTAACCCCTCTCCCCCAGCGCCCTGTGTTACTGACTGTATCTCTACTGATGTTAATCCCTCTCCCTCACACTGTCACTCAGTAACCCCTCTCCCCCAGCGCCCTGTGTTACTGACTGTATCTCTACTGATGTTAATCCCTCTCCCTCACACTGTCACTCAGTAACCCCTCTCCCCCCAGCGCCCTGTGTTACTGACTGTATCTCTACTGATGTTAGTCCCTCTCCCTCACACTGTCACTCAGTAACCCCTCTCCCCCAGCGCCCTGTGTTACTGACTGTATCTCTACTGATGTTAATCCCTCTCCCTCACACTGTCACTCAGTAACCCCTCTCCCCCAGCGCCCTGTGTTACTGACTGTATCTCTACTGATGTTAATCCCTCTCCCTCACACTGTCACTCAGTAACCCCTCTCCCCCAGCGCCCTGTGTTACTGACTGTATCTCTACTGATGTTAATCCCTCTCCCTCACACTGTCTCTCAGTAACCCCTCTCCCCCAGCGCCCTGTGTTACTGACTGTATCTCTACTGATGTTAATCCCTCTCCCTCACACTGTCACTCAGTAACCCCTCTCCCCCAGCGCCCTGTGTTACTGACTGTATCTCTACTGATGTTAATCCCTCTCCCTCACACTACGCACTCTGTAACCCCTCTCCCCCAGCGCCCTGTGTTACTGACTGTATCTCTACTGATGTTAATCCCTCTCCCTCACACTGTCTCTCAGTAACCCCTCTCCCCAGCGCCCTGTGTTACTGACTGTATCTCTACTGATGTTAATCCCTCTCCCTCACACTGTCTCTCAGTAACCCCTCTCCCCCAGCGCCCTGTGTTACTGACTGTATCTCTACTGATGTTAATCCCTCTCCCTCACACTA
>NW_027139192.1:0-14986 GCF_035084215.1 Heptranchias perlo
GAAAGCCCCCCCCTCCCTCCCCAGTGACCTTCATGGTAAACTACATGGTACTTGTGTCAGCCGTGGCTCAGTGGGTAGCACTCTTGACTCTGAGTCAGGAGTTTGTGGGTTCAAACCCCACTCCAGGGACTTGAGCACACAATCCAGGCTGACACTCCCAGTGCGGCACTGAGGGAGTACTGCACTGTTGGAGGTGCTGCCTTTCGGATGAGGCTTTAAACCGAGGCCCCTCAGGTGGATGTAAAAGAGCAGGGGAGTTCTCCCCAGTATCCTGGCCAATATTTATTCCTCAACCAACACCACTAAAACACAGATGATTTAATTATTATCACATTGCTGTTTGTGGGATCTTGCTGTGCACAAATTAGCTGCCGTGTTTCCTACATTACAACAGACTACACTTCATCGGCTGTGAAGCACTTTGGGACATCCTGAGGTTGTGAAAGGTGCTATATAAATGCAACTCCTTCCTTTCTCTTTTACCAGCACTAACTTTCTCACCACTGAACATCAACACTCTCTCTATAAAAGGTCAGACATCAGGTATTCTGTGACAAGTGACTCACCTCCTGACCCCTCAAAGCCTCTCCAACCCCTAGATTGGTGCAGCTGCACCAACTCACAAAGAGCTCAACATCATCCAGAACAGAACAGCTCGCTCGAACTCACTCCCTACCCCTGCACCATCAGCACACTGTGGCTGCAGTCTGTGCTAACTACAGGATGCACAGCAGCAACTCACCAAGATTACATCGACAGCACCTCCCAGTTCTGCAACCTCGATCGAGGAGAACAAGAGCAGCAAGATCAAAGGAACACCATCACCTCGAGGTTTCCCTTCCAGTCAAACATCATCCTGACTTGTCTCTGGGTCAAATCCTGGAACTCCCTGACACCACTGCGGGACCCATCACACCACACGGTTCAAGAAGGCGGCCCACCACCACCTTCTCAGGGCAACGAGAGTTGGGTAATAAATGTGGCCTTGCCATCGATGCCCACATCCTGAGAGTGAATAAATAAAACATCGTCATTGGGCACTAAGGATTTTGTGGCACTGCTTTCTCCCCAAATTAGATTTGTGAGGAGTTGGCAACAACCTAAAAAGCAAAACCACACAGTGAATCTTGTGCTCCAGTTAAGGGAAGTTCCATGTGTACAAATCACTGAAATGTACTAGAGGACAGGTACAAAAAGTAATCAAAAAGGCTAATGGAATATTGGCCTTTATCTCAACGAGGCTGGGTTACAAAGGGGAGGAAGTTATGTTGCAGTTATATGAAGCTCTGGTTAGACCCCATCTGAAGTATTGTGTCCTGTTCTGGGCACCGCACCTCAGGAAGGATATATTGGCCTTGGAGGGGGTGCAGTGCAGATTCACCAGAATAATACCTGGGTCAAAAGGGTTAAATTATGAGGCCAGATTGCATAAACTTGGGTTGTATTCCGTGGAGTTTAGTAGATTGAGAGGTGATCAGCCATGATCTAATTGAATGGTGGAAAAGGCTCGAGGGGCTGAATAGACTTCTCCTGTTCCTAAGTTCCATTTCCTATTGGGAGTAACCAGTTACAGCATCAAACACTCCCAGAGCAGGTACAGCACGGGTTAGATACAGAGTGAAGCTCCCTCTACACTGTCCCATCAAACACTCCCAGGGCAGGTACAGGGTTAGATACAGAGTGAAGCTCCCTCTACACTATCCCATCAAAAACTCCCAGAGCAGGTACAGCACGGGTTAGATACAGAGTGAAGCTCCCTCTACACTGTCCCGTCAAACACTCCCAGGGCAGGTACAGGGTTAGATACAGAGTAAAGCTCCCTCTACACTATCCCATCAAAAACTCCCAGAGCAGGTACAGCACGGGTTAGATACAGAGTGAAGCTCCCTCTACACTGTCCCGTCAAACACTCCCAGGGCAGGTACAGGGTTAGATACAGAGTAAAGCTCCCTCTACACTGTCCCATCAAACACTCCCAGAGCAGGTACAGCACGGGTTAGATACGGAGTAAAGCTCCCTCTACACTGTCCCATCAAACACTCCCAGGGCAGGTACAGGGTTAGATACAGAGTGAAGCTCCCTCTACACTGTCCCATCAAACACTCCCAGAGCAGGTACAGCACGGGTTAGATACAGAGTGAAGCTCCCTCTACACTGTCCCATCAAACACTCCCAGGGCAGGTACAGGGTTAGATACAGAGTGAAGCTCCCTCTACACTATCCCATCAAAAACTCCCAGAGCAGGTACAGCACGGGTTAGATACAGAGTGAAGCTCCCTCTACACTGTCCCGTCAAACACTCCCAGGGCAGGTACAGGGTTAGATACAGAGTAAAGCTCCCTCTACACTATCCCATCAAAAACTCCCAGAGCAGGTACAGCACGGGTTAGATACAGAGTGAAGCTCCCTCTACACTGTCCCGTCAAACACTCCCAGGGCAGGTACAGGGTTAGATACAGAGTAAAGCTCCCTCTACACTGTCCCATCAAACACTCCCAGAGCAGGTACAGCACGGGTTAGATACGGAGTAAAGCTCCCTCTACACTGTCCCATCAAACACTCCCAGGGCAGGTACAGCGTTAGATACAGAGTGAAGCTCCCTCTACACTGTCCCATCAAACACTCCCAGAGCAGGTACAGCACGGGTTAGATACAGAGTGAAGCTCCCTCTACACTGTCCCATCAAACACTCCCAGGGCAGGTACAGGGTTAGATACAGAGTGAAGCTCCCTCTACACTATCCCATCAAAAACTCCCAGAGCAGGTACAGCACGGGTTAGATACAGAGTGAAGCTCCCTCTGCACTGTCCCGTCAAACACTCCCAGGGCAGGTACAGGGTTAGATACAGAGTAAAGCTCCCTCTACACTATCCCATCAAAAACTCCCAGAGCAGGTACAGCACGGGTTAGATACAGAGTGAAGCTCCCTCTACACTGTCCCGTCAAACACTCCCAGGGCAGGTACAGGGTTAGATACAGAGTAAAGCTCCCTCTACACTGTCCCATCAAACACTCCCAGAGCAGGTACAGCACGGGTTAGATACGGAGTAAAGCTCCCTCTACACTGTCCCATCAAACACTCCCAGGGCAGGTACAGCACGAGTTAGATACAGAGTGAAGCTCCCTCACACTGTCCCATCAAACACTCCCAGGGCAGGTACAGCATGGTTTAGATACAGAGTGAAGCTCCCTCACACTGTCCCATCGAGCACTCCCAGGGCAGGTACACGGTTAGATATAGAGTAAAGCTCCCTCTACAGTGTCCCATCAAACACTCCCAGGGCAGGTACAGCACGGGTTAGATATAGAGTGAAGCTCCCTCTACAGTGTCCCATCAAACACTCCCAGGGCAGGTACAGCACAGGTTAGATACAGAGTAAACCTCCCCCTACACCGTCCCATCAAACACTCCCAGGACAGGTACAGCACGAGTTAGATACAGAGTGAAGCTCCCTCACACTGTCCCATCAAACACTCCCAGGGCAGGTACAGCACGGGTTAGATACAGAGTGAAGCTCCCTCTACACTGTCCCATCAAGCACTCCCAGGGCAGGTACAGGGTTAGATGTAGAGTAAAGCTCCCTCTACACTGTCCCATCAAACACTCCCAGGGCAGGTACAGCACGGGTTAGATACAGAGTGAAGCTCCCTCACACTGTCCCATCAAACACTCCCAGGGCAGGTACAGCATGGTTTAGATACAGAGTGAAGCTCCCTCACACTGTCCCATCAAACACTCCCAGGGCAGGTACAGCACGGGTTAGATTCAGAATGAAGCTCCCTCACACTGTCCCATCAAACACTCCCAGGGCAGGTACAGCACGAGTTAGATACAGAGTAAAGCTCCCCCTACACTGTTCCATCAAACACTCCCAGGGCAGGTACAGCACGGGTTAGATACGGAGTAAAGCTCCCTCTACACCGTCCCATCAAACACTCCCAGGGCAGGTACAGCATGGTTTAGATACAGAGTGAAGCTCCCTCACACTGTCCCATCGAGCACTCCCAGGGCAGGTACAGGGTTAGATATAGAGTAAAGCTCCCTCTACAGTGTCCCATCAAACACTCCCAGGGCAGGTACAGCACGGGTTAGATACAGAGTAAAGCTCCCTCTACAGTGTCCCATCAAACACTCCCAGGGCAGGTACAGCATGGGTTAGATACAGAGTGAAGCTCCCTCTACAGTGTCCCATCAAACACTCCCAGGGCAGATACAGCACGGGTTAGATTCAGAGTAAATTTCCCTTTATTCTCACCCAGTCACGAACCACCCTCTACTGAAAGAAAGAATTTGCATTTCTCTAGCAGCTTTCATGACCTCGGGACTTCCCAAAGCTTTACAGCCAATGTTACTGTATAGTTACTGTTGTACTGCAGGACATTGCATCAGAATGACAGTTTTTCCATTTCTCCAGTTGTGGGCAATATTGTATTGTCAAACTGGGTTGACTGGGAATTTTTTTACGCAGCGAGTTATGATGATCTGGAATGCACTGCCTGAAATGGTGGTGACAATGGCTGAAAGGGGAAAGAGCAGGTGAGTGGGGCTAATTTGGATAGCTCTTTCAAAGAGCTGGCACAGGCACAGGCACAGTGGGCTGAATGGCCTCCTTTTGTACTGTATGTCCCAAAGGCAGTGAATTTCTTGAGTGTATTCAGGGCGTTTGTCTGGAACAGTTTGTTCTTGAACCAATGAGAGAACAGACCATTGTAGATTTAATAATGAATAATGAGCTTGAATTAATCAATAATCTAATGGTAAGGGAACACCAAGCTAACAGTGACCAGAATGTGAGTGAATTCGATATTAGGTTTGAGAGGGAGAGGGTGAGTCACAAACCACGGTTTTAAATTTAGGTAAGGCTGACTGTGGAGGGATGAGGCAGGAATTGACCACCATCTCAGGTCGCCCCAAATACTTTACAGCCAATGAAGTACTTTTGAAGTGTAGTCACTGTTGGAATGTAGGAAATGCGGCAGCCAATTTGTGCACAGCAAGATCCCACAAACAGCAATGTGATAATGAGCAGATAATCTGTTTCAGTGATGCTGGTTTAGGGGTAAATATTGGACAGAACAGTAGGGAGAACTTCCCTGCTCTTCTTCGAATAGTGGTCGTGGGATATTTTACATCCACCTGAGAGGGCAGATAGGGCCTCGGTTTAACGTCTCATCCGAAAGACGGCACCTCCGACAGTGCAACACTCCCTCTGTACTGTACCGGAGGGTCAGCCTAGATTTTGTGCTCAAGTTTCTGGAGTGGGACTTGAACCCACGACCTCCTGACTCAGAGAGGAGGGTGATACCCCTGAGCCACAGCCAACACCTGACCATAAGCGGATGGATCTCCAAGCCCTCAATTACATTCCCAATAAGCGTCGTCAAATATCACCTTACCCCACAACAAGAGATTGGTATATTATTATAGGGATAGTTCTTCTTAGAGCAAAGAAAGTTAAGAGGAGATGCAATAGAGGTGTTTAAAGTTATGAGGGGTTTTGATAGAGTAGATGGGGAGAAATGGTTTCCAGTGGCAGGAGGGTCGGTAACCAGAGGACACAGATTTAAGATAATTGGCAAAAGAACCAGAGGGGAGATGAGGAAATTTTTTTAGGCAGCGAGCTGTTTTGATCTGTGGAGTTATTAGGCAATGGGACTAATGGATAGCTCTATCAAAGAGCCAGCACAAGCATGATGGTCCCAACGGCCTCCTTCTGTGCTGTATGATTCTGTAAGAGGTGGAGAAAAGGTTCAGTAAGAATTACACAAGACACATTCATTTTCTGAAATGATATTATGCAAAAACATAATGCTGATTACAAAATACACTGGGACTACACAGTACGTGGAACAAAACTCCTCACTGTAGTCTCAGAAAATCTAACCAACCCTCCGGAAGACTTCAGACGCTCCACGTTTCTGGATCTACGAGTGATTGACCTTTCTGCGATTAGTGTGACTGTCTATACAAGTGATTAGCTTTGTATTGGGGCCAAAAGCCTTGTCTGGACCGTGAACTCTGTGCTTTATTTCCTGTATCACGTTCACTCACCCTGTTCCTACAGGAATGCTGACTGAACTTTTCACATCGTTTTACTACTCGAGAGCCGGGTAAAGTGAGAGAACTTCCCAGGAGATCGGCCATCTGTCTATTACAGAAGCATCAAGCGATACCAGGCCCAGAGGTCACAGTTCAGACCAGTTCAAGAGCTGGCAGAGACTCCAATTTCCTGGAGAATCCGCAGAGATTTTATACATTCATTTAAATCCCCAGGGTCCGTGTCGGGGAATCAGTGACCCCCAGGGTCCATGTCGGGGGAATCAGTGACCCCCAGGGTCCATGTCGGGGGAATCAGTGACCCCCAGGGTCCATGTCGGGGAATCAGTGACCCCGGGGTCCATGTCGGGGGAATCAGTGACCCCCAGGGTCCATGTCGGGGAATCAGTGACCCCCAGGGTCCGTGTCAGGGGAATCAGTGACCCCCGGGGTCCATGTCGGGGGAATCAGTGACCCCCAGGGTCCATGTCGGGGAATCAGTGACCCCCAGGGTCCATGTCGGGGGAATCAGTGACCCCCAGGGTCCGCGTCGGGGGAATCAGTGACCCCCAGGGTCCGTGTCAGGGGAATCAGTGACCCCCAGGGTCCGTGTCAGGGGAATCAGTGACCCCCAGGGTCCATGTCGGGGAATCAGTGACCCCGGAGTCCATGTCGGGGAATCAGTGACCCCCAGGGTCCATGTCGGGGAATCAGTGACCCCCAGGGTCCATGTCGGGGAATCAGTGACCCCGGAGTCCATGTCGGGGAAATCAGTGACCCCCAGGGTCCATGTCGGGGGAATCAGTGACCCCCAGGGTCCATGTCGGGGAATCAGTGACCCCCAGGGTCCATGTCGGGGAATCAGTGACCCCCAGGGTCCATGTCGGGGAATCAGTGACCCCCAGGGTCCATGTCGGGGAAATCAGTGACCCCCAGGGTCCATGTCGGGGGAATCAGTGACCCCGGAGTCCATGTCGGGGAATCAGTGACCCCGGGGTCCATGTCGGGGGAATCAGTGACCCCGGGGTCCACGATGGGGGTCGAGTGACCCCAGGGTCTACATCGGGGGATGAGTGACCCCCCCCCCAGGATCTACGTCAGGGAATCAGTGACCCCAGGGTCTGTGTTGGGGGAGGGGTGACACCCAGGGTCAACGTCAGGGGACGAGCGACCCCCAGGGTCAATGTCGGGGGCCGAGCGACCCTCAGGGTCAACGTCGGGGGACGAGTGACCCCCCAGTCCATATCGGGGGACGAGCGACCCCCAGGGTCAACGTCAGGGGTGGAGTGTCCCCCAGGGTCCACGTCGGGGGACGAGCGACCCCCAGGGTCAACGTCAGGGGTGGAGTGTCCCCCAGGGTCCACCCTTTTGTTTGTTGTATTTAACTGAGAGTGAGGCTGTAAGTCGGATTTTGAAACAAGGTGCTCTGCTTCACTCCTCCCCACGAGAACAGTGCAGATTCCCTAACACACAAACTCTCTGCTGAGCTGGGGAGGTAACAAGTAAATAAAGAGATCTGAAACAGGATAGCAAAGTATTAATCTGACAAAATCATTGCATGCAGAGGGATCTCCAGCGTTCAGTCAATGCTCTGCTCAGGGCGAGGGGGCAGTTCACGTGCTGTATTCTCTGTCTGTGAACATCTCCTTGATCCTCCACGACTCCAGTTCCCCTTGGTGAGCAGGGATTGGAGGGTGGGATTGAGTCAGGTGTAGCAGCCACATGTTCCACAGGTCCAGGTGCGATTGCGTACTGGGCCTTCCTTCCCTCTCGTTCTGTAAATTCATGGTGAACTGTCTCCCCCTGTTCCTGTTCAGTCAGAGGGAGGGGCAGTGCATGTCCTTATATTACTCCTGATGGCTGATGTGTGTTCTCTCCACTAGCCAGCCTCAATCACACACAATCAAACTCCTTCACTGCGAGCGGCCGGGTTCATTTAACTCTTTGCATCTCAGGCAGATGTTTATTTCTAGGGGCACATTTAAAGCTCCAGTCAGTACGGAGTTGCACAGCCGGGTAACTGCTGATGAACAGAAAAAGAGACACTGAAGGACAATGGGAATAGGAAGTGTCACGGAATCCTTTGGTCTTTCCTTGGTTTGGAATTTTGTCCGTTCCCACGTGATGCTGATCTGGAGACGATGTCTGGTAGAAGCAGCGAGTTTGGATCTGTTTTAAGGCAATGGCCCTTTCCACTGTGGATGAGATGCTGGTGTTTCAATAGCACATTGAACGTCAGGGTTAACACTGGTCAGAATACCTGGGTCCAAGCATTGTCTAATCTCTTCCACTCCAGCCAGTGCAAGCTGAGGACTCCATACAGATTCCAGATTCAATCACACAATCTCCGGAGTAATCAGGGAACTCGATACCAACCCCTAGAAACACAAACACACACACCAGGTGAAGCAGCTCAGGAGTCTCCACAGCGAGAATCACTTCTTTCACCTCTTGGTTGACCACAGGAAGGATTTACAGCACAGAAACAGGTCATTCAGCCCAACTGGTCCATGCTCCACACGAGCCTCCTCCCACCCTATCAACATATCCTTCTATTCCATTCTCCCTCATGTGTTTATCCAGCTTCCCCTTAAATGTATCTATTCTATTCCCCTCAACTACTCCTTGTGGGAGCGAGTTCCACATTCTCACCACTCTCTGGGGAAAGAAGTTTCTCCTGAATTCCCTACTGGATTTATTAGTGATTATCTTATATTTATGACCTCTAATTCTGGTCTCCCCCACAAGTGGAAACATCTTCTCTACATCTACCCTATCGAATCCTTTCATAATTTTATCAGGTCACTTCTCAGTCTTCTCTTTTCTAGAGAATAGAACCCCAGTCTGTTCTGTCTTTACTGATGATTGTATCCTCTCGGGTCTGGTATCATCTGTGTAAATCTTTTTTGCACTTTCTCCAGTGCCTCTATGTCATTTTTATGATATGGAGACCAGAACTGTTCACAGTGCTCCGGGTGTGGTCTAACCAAGGTTCTATACAAGTTTAACATAACTTCCTTGCTTTTGAATTGTATCCCTCTAGAAATAAACCGCAGTGCTTGGTTTGCTTTTTTTATGGCCTTATTAACCTGCATCATTACTCTTAGTGATTTGTGTATCTGTTTCCCCCGATCCCTCTGCTCCTCTGCCCCTCTACCCCATTTAGATTCTTATTGTCCAAGCAGTCTGTGGCCTCCTTATTCTTCCTACCAAAATGCATCACCTCTCACTTATCTATATTGAAATTTACTGGCCAATTACACACCCATTCTGCAAGTTTATTAACATCTTCTTGTATTTTATCTCCTCAGGATTAACTATATACCCCAATTTGGTGTCATCCCCAAATTTTGAAATTGTACTTCCGATTCCAGAGTCCAAATCGTTGATGTAAATGGTGAACAGCAGTGGTCCCAGCACCGATCCCTGTGGTACACCACTTCCCACCTTCTACCAGTCATTTGGAAGTGAGTTACATTTTAAATCAAAGTGGGTTCACACAGGTTTAAAATTCTCTTTAAATCACATACTGCAACCACCAAGGGCACATTAGGGTTTACTGGTTCATGACCCTGACACTGAAGGTGTGCATTTAAGCCTGGCGGGCCGGTTTGTGGAATGTCATTCCTCACAGTCTAATTCAAACGGAGATAATAAAAGTCCATTGATTCATCCCAGACTCATTAGCCCCACAATTCCTGGGTTGCGGAAGGTGCAAGTCGGCCATTTCCTCTTCTGGAGCGAGGAATTTCTGCTGGAGAAGGGCCTGGCGCAAGGTTAGTTCAGTCTCAGGGCTCACTGGAGAAGGGCCAGTCTTCACTGTGACAGCCACACACATCATCGAGACGACCCTCGTCTTAAACTCGGTGACTGCCATCTTCCCATCCACCCCTGGGAATCTGTGCCACTGCTTAAAAGGCGCAGTTTGCCAAAACCTGCTCATCGAGGTGGAAGAACTTTATTAAAGGCACAAGGCTCAGTGAGATTGTGGAGATTTCTGGCTGTATTTGTGGACTTCACTGAAAATTTTTCTATTTTTTTCACCTTTATACTCAGGAAGCTTTCCTCTGCATCCTGCAATACTGTACTAGGCTGAACTGAGGTTTCAAGCTGCACAGTGGGCATCCCAATGGGAATCCCACTTTTTATGATCGAGATGTTGGAGGAAGAGGAGCAGTCGGAGGCCATAAGGGAAGCTGGATTAACCAGGCAGCATCTGAGGAGAGCCAGGCCATCCTTACACCACTCATCCAGCAGGATATACAGACCCAGCTGCACTTTGACCTTTCCTAGTAGCTGTGTCGCAAGAATTATAGAAAATTTATGGCACAGAAGGAGGCCATTCGGCCCATCGTGTCCGCGCCGGCTGAGAAACGAGCCACCCGGCCTAATCCCACTTTCCAGCATTTGGTCCGTAGCCCTGCAGGTCACCGCTCTTCAGGTGCACATCCAGGTATTTTTCAAATGAGTTGAGGGTTTCTGCCTCTACCACCCCCTCAGGCAGTGAGTTCCAGACCCCCACCACCCTCTGGGTAAAAACATTTCTCCTCATTTCCGCTCTAATCCTTCTACCAATTATTGTAAATCCATGCCCCCTGGTTATTGACCCCTCCACTAAGGGAAATAGGTCCTCCCTATCCACTCTATCTAGGCCCCTCATAATTTCGTACACCTCGATCAAATCTCCCCTCAGCCTCCTCTGTTCCAAGGAAAACAACCCCAGCCTATCCAATCTGTCATCATAGCTAAAATTCTCCAGTCCTGGCAACATCCTTGTAAATCTCCTCTGCACCCTCTCTGGTGCAATTATATCATTCCTGTAATGTGGTGACCAGAACTGTACACAGTACTCAAGCTGTGGCCTAACCAGTGTTTTATACAGTTCCAGCATAACCTTCCTGCTTTTACATTCTATGCCTCGGCTAATAAAGGAAAGCATTCCATATGCCTTCTTAACCACCTTATCTACCTGTCCTGCTACCTTTAGGGATCTGTGCATCCTCTCAAGGTCCCTCACTTCCTCTACACCTCTCAGTATCCTCCCATTTATTGTGTACTCCTTTGCCTTGTTTGCTCTCCCCAACCTCACACTTCTCCAGATTGAATTCCATTTGCCACTTTTCTGCCCATCTGACCAGTCCAGAGATATCTTCCTGCAGTCTACAGCTTTCCTCCTCACTATCAACCGCACGGCCTATCTTTGTGTCATCCACAAATTTCTTAATCATGCCCCTTACGTTTAAGTCCAAATCGTTAATGTATACCTCAAAAAGCAAAGGACCCAGTACCGAGCCCTGCGGAACCCCACTGGAAACAGCCGTCCAGTCGCAAAAACTGCCCTCAAGAGGCAGTATCTCAGTCCTGAAACTTAGGAGGAGCTGAGTTCGCTGCTGGAACCAGATCTACAGCAAAGCTCGACAGCACCAAGAGCTCTCACTGAGCACAGAAAATGACCACAGCTCTCAATCTTTGTCCCACTGGCTCGTTCCAGGGAGCCACTGGGAATTTATTGCATCAGTCAATTTGCTGTGCAGTCCTCTGTCGGGCAAGTTACCAATGCCTTCTAAGGGCAGTTCAATTTATACCATTTAACAGGATTCCCACAGAGATGGTGGAGAGGGCCATCAAATTTCAGAAATGCTGGATTCTCCAGGGTTGTTGAGCTACTAATTTCCCTCTTGTGGCATTGTGTGTGCACAAGTGTAAACCGTATATTTATATCAATAACAAAGACTTCCATTCCCTAACTGTGCAGCTGATGACAGGCACGTGAATTCCCCACATGCTGGGAGCTGTCACGATGCTTTCATACTTTGTCAGTGCAGCGTCTCCGTTTGATTTCAACAGCAGGGGCTGGGGATAGGATGGCTGCTGGATGACACCGCCCCTCCGGCACCGGCCCACCGCCCCTCCGGCACCGGCCCACCGCCCCTCCGGCACCGGCCCACCGCCCCTCCGGCACCGGCCCACCGCCCCTCCGGCACCGGCCCACCGCCCCTCCGGCACCGGCCCACCGCCCCTCCGGCACTGGCTCAAGTGCCACAATGATGCACACATGGAGTTAAGGGTAAGAACTGAGGTGCCAACCTGGTGAAGCTACAACTCAGGACTACATGCATGCTAAACAGCGGAAGCAACATGCTATAGGCAGAGCTAAGCGATTCCACAACCAACGGATCAGATCAAAGCTCTGCAGTCCTGCCACATCCAGTCGTGAATGGTGGTGGACAATTAAACAACTAACGGGAGGAGGAGGCTCTGTAAACATCCCCATCCTCAAAGATGGCGGAGTCCAGCACGTGACTGCAAAAGACAAGGCTGAAGCGTTTGCAACCACCTTCAGCCAAAAGTGCCGAGTGGATGATCCATCTCGGCCTCCTCCCAATATCCCCACCATCACAGAAGCCAGTCTTCGGCCAATTCGATTCACTCCACGTGATATCAAGAAATGGCTGAGTGCACTGGATACAGCAAAGGCTATGGGCCCCGACAACATCCCAGCTGTAGTGCTGAAAACTTGTGCTCCAGAATTAGCTGCGCCTCTAGCCAAGCTGTTCAAGTACAGCTACAACACTGGCATCTACCTGACAATGTGGAAAATTGCCCAGGTATGTCCTGTCCACAAAAAGCAGGAAAAATCAAATCCGGCCAATTACCGCCCCATCAGCCTACACTCAATCATCAGCAAAGTAATGGAAGGTGTCGTCGACAGTGCTATCAAGCGGCACTTACTCACCAATAACCTGCTCACCGATGCTCAGTTTGGGTTCCGCCAGGACCACTCGGCTCCAGACCTCATTACAGCTTTGGTCCAAATATGGACAAAAGAGCTGAATTCCAGAGGTGAGGTGAGAGTGACTGCCCTTGACATCAAGGCAGCATTTGACCGAGTGTGGCACCAAGGAGCCCTAGTAAAATTGAAGTCAATGGGAATCAAGGGAAAACTCTCCAGTGGCTGGAGTCATACCTAGCACAAAGGAAGATGATTGTTGGAGGCCAATCATCTCAGCCCCAGGACATTGCTGCAGGAGTTCCTCAGGGCAGTGTCCTAGGCACAACCATCTTCAGCTGCTTCATCAATGACCTTCCCTCCATCATAAGGTCAGAAATGGGGATGTTCGCTGATGATTGCAAAGTGTTCAGTTCCATTCGCAACCCCTCAAATAATGAAGCAGTCCGAGCCCACATGCAGCAAGACCTGGACAACATCCAGGCTTGGGCTCATAAGTGGCAAGTAACATTCACGCCAGACAAGTGCCAGGCAATGACCATCTCCAACAAGAGAGAGTCTAACCACCTCCCCTTGACATTCAAAGGCATTACCATCGCCGAATCCCCCACCATCAACATCCTGGGGGTCACCATTGACCAGAAACTTAACTGGACTAGCCATATAAATACTGTGGCGACAAGAGCAGGTCAGAGGCTGGGTATTCTGCGGCGAGTGACTCACCTCCTGACTCCCCAAAGCCTTTCCACCATCTACGTGGCACAAGCCAGGAGGGTGATGGAATACTCTCCACTTGCCTGGATGAGTGCAGCTCCAACAACACTCAAGAAGCTCGACACCATCCAAGACAAAGCAGCCCACTTGATTGGCACCCCATCCACCACCCGAAACATTCACTCCCTTCACCACCAGCGCACAGTGGCTGCAGTGTGTACTATCCACAGGATGCACTGCAGCAACTCGCCAAGGCTTCTTCGACAGCAGCTCCCAAACCTGCGACCTCTACCAACTGGAAGGACAAGAGCAGCAGGTACATGGGAACAACACCACCTGCATGTTCCCCTCCAAGTCACACACCATCCCGACTTGGAAATATATCGCCGTTCCGTCATCGTCGCTGGGTCAAAATCCTGGAACTCCCTTCCTAACAGCACTGTGGGAGAACCTTCACCACACGGACTGCAGCGGTTCAAGGAGGCGGCTCACCACCACCTTCTCAAGGGCAATTAGGGATGGGCAATAAATGCTGGCCTTGCCAGCGATGCCCACATCCCATGAACGAATAAAAAAAAATTTGCAGACAACACAAAAATTGGCTATGTAGTTGATAGTGAAGAGGACAGCTGTAGACTCCAAGAAGATATCAATGGGTTGGTGGAGTGGGCGGAAAAGTGGCAAATGGAGTTCAGCCCGGAGAAGTGTGAGGTAATGCACTTAGGGAGGGCAAACAGTAAAAGTTAATACACAGTAAATGGGAATATGTTGAGAAGGGTAGAGGAAGTGAGAGACCTTGAAGGTGGCAGTACAGGTAGATAAGGTTGTGAAGAAGGCATACGGAATGCTCTCCATTATTATCCGAGGTATAGAATACAGAAGCAGGGATGTAATGATGGAACTGTATAAAACGCTGGTAAGGCCACAGCTGGAGTATTGTGCGCAGTAGTGGTCACCACATTACAGGAAGGACGTAATTGCTCTGGAGAGAGTGCAGAGAAGATTTACAAGAACGTGGCCAGGGCTTGAAAATTGCAGTTACGAGGAGAGATTGGATAGGCTGGGGTTGTTTTCCTTGGAGCAGAGGAGGCTGAGGGGTGACTTGATTGAGGTGTACAAAATTATGAGGGGCCTGGACAGAGTAGACAGGAAGTACCTGTTTCCCCTAGCGGAGAGTTCAAGAACTAGAGGACCTAGATTTAAGCTGATTGGTGGAAAGAATAGAGAGGACATGAGGAAAAACCTTTTTACCCAGAGGGTGGTGGGTGTATGGAATTCGCTGCCTGAATTGATGGTAGAGGCAGGGACCCTCAACTCTTTTAAAAAGTACCTGGACCAGCACCTAAAGTGCTGAAAGCTGCAGGGCTACGGACCGGGTGCTGGAAGGTGGGATTAGAATGGGCACCTGGTTGTTCTTTGAGCTGGTGCGGACACGATGGGCCGAATGGCCCCCTTCTGTCCTGTATCTTTTCTATGGTTCTATGGAACGTGCAAAAGACACAATA
>NW_027139193.1:0-14922 GCF_035084215.1 Heptranchias perlo
TCTTCAGGGTAGCTAAAATTGGAGCATATTGGTTGGATGTAAACTGCATCGTTTTAACACAACAAAACTATCTTTACTGTATTTACATCGATACAAACCTACAAATTAAGAGCAAGAATAGGCCATTCGGCCCCTCGAGCCTGCTCTGCCATTTGATAAGATCATGGCTGATCTGATCGTGACCTCCACCCTACTTTCCCATCTACCTACTATAACCTTTGACTCCCTTGTTAATCAGTAATCTATCCAACTCAGCCTTAAAAATATTCAATGCCCCTGCCTCCACCGCATTGTGGGGAAGGGTGTTCAACAGACTCACGACCCTCAGAGAAAAAATTTCTCCTCATCTACATCTTAAATGGGAGACCTCTTATTTTTAAACTGTGGCCACTAGTTCTAGTCTCTCCCACAAAGGGAAACATCCTCACAGCATCTACCCTTCTAGTCTCCTCAGGATCTTATATGTTTCAATAAGATCATCTCTCATTCTTCTAAACTCCAGTGTATACAGGCCCAACTTGTCCAACCTTTCCTTATAAGATAACCCCCTCATCCCAGGAATCAGTCGAGTGAACCTTCTCAGAACCGTCTCCAAAGCAATTATGTCCTTTCTTAAATAAGGAGACTAAAATGGCACACAGTATTCTAGATGTGGTCTCACCAATGCCCTGTACAACTGTAGCAAAACATCTCTACTTTTATATTCCATTCCCCTTGCAATAAATTGCCTTCCTAATCACTTGCTCTACCTGCATACTAACTTTTTGTGATTCATATACTAGGACACCCAAATCCCTCTGTACCTCAGAGTTCTGCAATCTCTCTCCATTTAAATAATATACTGCTTTTCTATTCCTCCTGCCAAAGTGGACAAGTTCACATTTTCCCACATTATACTCCATCTGCCAATTTTTTGCCCACTCACTTAACCTATCTACATCCCTTTGCAGACTCGTCATGTCCTCTTCACAACTTACTTTCCGACCTACTTTGTGTCATCAGCAAATTTAGCAACCATACATTCGGTCCTTTCATCCAAGTGGTTGATATAGATTGTAAATAGCTGAGGCCCAAGCACTGATCCCTGTGGCACTCCACTCGTTACATCTTGCCAACCTGAAAATGAACCATTTATGCCTACTCTCTGTTTCCTGTTAGCTAACCAATCCTCTTTCCATGCTAATATGTTACCCCCTACACCATGAGCTCTTATTTAGTATGGTAGCCTTTGATGTGGCACCTTTTCCAAAGCCTTCTGGAAATCCAAGTACACTACATCCACAGGATCCCCTTTATCCACGTTGCTTGCTACTTCCTCAAAGAACTCTAATAAATTAGTCAAACACGATTCCCTTTCACAAAGCCGCGTTGACTCTGCCTGATTGCATTGAGATTTTCGAAGTGCCCTGCTATAACCTCCTTAATAATAGATTCTAGCATTTTCCCTATGACAGATGTTAAGCTAACCGGCCTGTAGTTTCTTGCTTTCTGTCTCCCTTCTTTCTTCATTAGAGGAGTTACATTCACTATTTTCCAATCTGATGGGACCCTTCCAGAATCTAGGGAATTTTGGAAAATTAATACCAATGCATCTACTATCTCTGCAGCCACTTCTTTTAACACCCTAGGATGAAGTCCGTCAGGACCTGGGGACTTGTCAGCTTTTAGTTCTAATATTTTTTTTAGAACCCTTTCCCTGGTGATTGTAAATGTTTTAAGTTCCTCCCTTCCTTTCACCTCTTGATTCACAATTATTTCTGGCATGTTATTTGTATCCTCTACAGTGAAGACGCAAAATATCTGTTCAATTCATCTGCCATTTCCTTATTCTCTATTACTAATTCCCCAGACTCACTCTCTAAAGGACCAACGCTCATTTTACTTTCTCTTTTCCATTTTAAATATCTGTAGAAACTCTTACTATCTGTTTTTATATTTCTATTGTAAACAATTTTACAACACCAAGTTATAGTCCAACAAATTTATTTTAAATTCCACAAGCTTTCGGAGGCTTCCTCCTTCCTCAGGTGAATGGTGTGGAAACTATAACTTGGTGTTGTAAAATTGTTTACAATTGTCAACCCCAGTCCATCACCGGCATCTCCACATCATCATTTATATTTCTAGCTAGCTTTGTCTCGGACTCTAATTTCTCTCTCCTTATTATTCTTTTAGTCAGTCTTTGCTGTTTTTTATATTCTGTCCAATCTTCTGACCTGCCACTAATCTTCACGGAATTGTATGCTTTTTCTTTCAATTTGATACTATCTTTAACTTCCTTAGTTAGCCACAGATGGTACGTCCTTCCCCTAGAGTCTTTCTTTCTCACTGGAATATATCTTTGCTGAGTGTTATGAAATATCTCATTAAATGTCTGCCACTGCATCTCTACTGACCTATCCCTTAACCTAATTTCCCAGTTCACTTTAGCCAGCTCTGTCTTCATGCCCTCATAATTGCCCTTATTTAAGTTTAAAACTCTAGTCTTAGACTTACTCTTCTCTCCCTCAATGCGAATGTGAAATTCAATCATATTGTGATCACTGCTACCCAGAGACTCCTTTACAATGGGGTCATTAATTAATTCTGTCTCATTACACATTACCAGATCTCGAATAGCCTGCTCTCTGGTTGGGTCTAGAACATGTTGCTCTAAGAAACTGTCGCGAAAGAACTCTATGAACTCATCTTCCAGGCTACCTTTGCCAATCAGATTCTTCCGATCTATATGTAGATTAAAATCACCCATGATTATTGCTGTTCCTTTCTCACAAGCCCCCATTATTTCTTCCTGTATACCCTGTCCTACAGTGTGGTTATTGTTTGGGGGCCTATAATCTACTCCCACAAGTGACTTCTTGCTTTACTATTTCTTATCTCTACCCAAATTGATTCTACATCTAACATTCCAAAACTCCCCCTTAATGTCCTAAAAACTGATCATTTTACAGAATAACCAATGGAGGAAAATAAAAAACAATTTAAAACATATAAAGGCAAATTCAGCAATTTCTTACTGCCAGTGAAGAGCCATGATTGAAGGGACAAGGTTCAGAGAATCGCTCTACATTGTGTAGTCCTAGTTCGATCTGCACTCTCTTCGAGCACAGTTCCCTGCTGGGAGTGTGAGGTCCATGAATTCACACAGATTTTAAACAGGGACTAAGTTTTATTCATGAATATTTTCTTCAAAATTTTATTCAATCCATTATATACTTGCAGTAGGACTTGAAAGCAGAGCATCAAAAATATTATTATATAGTGGAGTGTTGTTAGCATCAGTTGGGGAGATGATAACGCCTGCCTTTGTAGAAACTGGGTTAATTATTTCCAATTCTTTCATAGGAACATAGGAACAGGAGTAGGCCATTCAGCTCCTCGAGCCTGTTCCGACATTCAATTAGATCATGGCTGATCTGTATCTTAACTCCATTTACCCGCCTTGAATCCATAACCCTTAATACCCTTGCCTAACAAAAATCTATCAATTGAACTAGCCTCAACAGCTTTTTGGTTCCTGATTTCCACTACCCTTTGTGTGAAGGAGTACTTCCTGACATCACCCCTGAATGATCTAGCTCTAATTTTAAGGTTATGCCCACTTGTTCTGGACTGTCCCATCAGAGAAAAACTTAAATGCCTCAATTGGATCACCCCTTAATCTTCTGTACGCAAGGGTATACAAGCCTAGTCTATGTAACCTGTCCTCATAAATTAATCCTTTTAGCCCAGATATCATTCTGGTGAATCTGTGCTGCCCTACCCCCACCCACACCTCCCTTCCTGAGATTCGATGCCCAAAACTGAACACAATACTCTAAATGGGGTCTAACCGGAGCTTTATATAACTATAACATAACTTCCACTCCTTTGTATTCCAGCCCCGTTGAGATAAAGGCCAATATTCCATTAGCCTTTTAAATTATTTTTGTACCTGTCCACTAGCTTTTACTTGAACCCCTAAATCTCTCTACTCCTCCACAGTTCCTAGCTTCTCACCATTTAGAAAATACTCTGATCTATCTTTCGTAGGTTCAAAGTGGATGACCTCAACTGCAGGATACTCCAGTTAATTATACCTTTGAGTTTTTATTACCAAGGATGCAATGAAGAATGGTTTGGAAAGCTTTTTCACTACAACTACTTACAGCAGGAGATTACGAAAGGGCTTCATGACCATAACTATTTGAATTATGGTGATGCCACTAAATATTTAAATATTCCTGCATAAAGACCCAGACTTCTGTTTCTTAATTAAAGAGAGTTAATATAAGAACCATTGAGAATATATGTTGAGATCTAATGCCAGTATAACTTAGATTGCTGTCAGTATAAAGCATTACACTATGGCAATTAAGTGACAGGGACAGCAATGCTACGTCGCTCACTGACTGGATGTTGTCTGACATTAACAAAATTGCTGGAGAGTAAAAGTAGATTGCAATCACTAATGTGTTCAAATTACACAAAACATCAATCAGAGGGCCAGAAAAGATATTTAAGGAGGATTCATGTCACATTGCTGCAGTAACAATGGTGCAATGCTTCAATCTGGTCCTGATGGACCAAGCATTAAGGAAAATGGTGCACAAAGAAAGTTGGAGCCTTCATGAAAAGTTAATTCAACTTTCCTTTCCACTTTAGTCATTAACGGGACTGCATTCAATGTTCCACTAGTACTGGACATGGCACAGGGGGATCAGCAACAAAGAACTCTCTGTGATATCAAATGGCATGTGTAGTATACAGTCAAATCCCACCACTTCACGATGCAGCACTGTCCCTTATCAGGAGTAAGTGTTTTGGCTGGCTGCAGAGTTTCACTGACAGTCTGTTAGAATTCTGGACCTTCCTTGGGCTGTACCTTGTGAGAGCTTTGAACACAAATCACATCCAACATTGTGATGGCTGACCAATGTTGCCAGATTTCAACTATTTCCTTGAACGCCTGGAGCACCAGCAACTTCAGGAAGAACGGCCATCAGTCCCTAAACTATGTGCCTCCTCCTTCCAAGTCTTTGTAGAAGCAACTGCAGTTCTCGGCCTGTAAAAATGGCTTTCCACACTTTCGTAAAATCCAATTCCATAACAATTCGGCAGGGTAAAAGCTGCCTTCACAATGTCATTTAAAGTGTTTAGCAGATGAAGATAGGCTACATGGGCAAGGAACTAAAGAGCCACTGCTGCCTGTGGAGGCATATCGCGATATGGGGTAAATTTTAACATAGCAGCGGGATCACAGCGGGTGGGGGGAGAGGGGGGTCAATATGCGGGTGGGAAACCGGGAAAAATATTTCATTCATTCTCTCGAGCGATTGCGACTCAATTGAAGGCTCTTAATGTGACTTCCAGGTTTCATGTATCCAAGCTACGCGGCAGGCATACTCCACACCTAAATGACATGCTGGCAGCTGCAGTATTTAAAGGGACATTGCAACCATGGATTTTGAGGGAGAAAGGAGCAATTTGAAGAAATGGATCAACGATGGACAAAGCCAGCACTCCACTTTACTGATTCCACACACTTGAGTTGCTCGGTGTGAGGAGCAGGAGGGAAATCCTATACCCGGGGGATAGGAGGAAGCGTCCTGCCTCTGCCACCAAGAAGGTCTGGCTCAAGGTGGCAGAGGAGGTGAGCAGCGGGAACACCGTGGCAAGGTCGTGGGTGCAGTGCAGGAAGTGCTTTAATGACTGAACCAGGTCAGGAAAAAGTGAGTACAGTTACTGATTTACCTACATCCTGTGGTGCACATCACCCACCTCTCATTTTGTCTTGCCAAGCCTACTCCATCATATCATGCCGCACACCCACTTAAGTCTCATTATCAACTTATCTTCACTTTCTGTGCACTTCCTCACCTCCCCATTTGTGAATCTACCTTTCCCCAATCCTAATGCAATATGATGAATCTATCTGATAGTCACCCTCTGATGCATCTCGTTCATGGGCAGCCTCACCCAAAGTAATGCATCCATCAGGTGACCCTGTCACTCTCACATACTCACATGTCTGTTCTTTCTCCCCTTGTAGGAGAAGAGAGCGCAAAATGCATGGGAGAGAAGTAGGATTGGAGGGAGGCCACCACAAATAGTGACCCTGACAGAGGCGGAGGAGGAGGCCTTGGAACCCAGCCAGACGCAGGAATGCCCAGCTGTCAGAGATGTCGAGACTGGCACCCCACAAATGTCTGGTAACAGAACTTTAACATCCCTCATGGATTGATGTTATCAATGATTGACCTGTTGCACACCTCAGGATGCTCATCGCAATAACACTTCTGCAATGATTCTTAATATTGCTGTATGTTCTCTTCCAGGGCCTTCAAGGAGTGCTGAAGAGGTTATTTGTGTGCAATCAATTGCACCCTGCACCCGTGGGAAGCCAGCCAGAGAGTGGAAACCCATTGCCCTCTCAGTCTGACTCATGTCGTCGATGGAGAAGTTAATGTAGTCAGGTGCCCTGGCAAACAAGTGGCCTATCGTATACACTTATGTGCAGATGACTGAGAGGTCCTGGTGATGGCACTGGTGGTGTCCTGGAAGGATCCGGAGGTGAAGAAATTGAGGACAGTGATGACTTTAATTGCGATGGGCAAGATGTGGCCACCATGCCCAGCTGGGTACAGCTCTGAATGAAGGAGCGTACAGATGCCTGCGACCACCTGGCGACTCAATCTGAGCCTTTGTAGGCACTGCTCCTCAGAGAGGTCCTGAAAGCTCAGCCTCTGTCTGTAGACCCTCTCACGTGGGTAGTGCCACCTGCAACCTCAGCCCCTCCGGCTGTACCCTCTCTGCTCTTCTGCAGGTCCTTGTGGCTCACCTCTGTCTTATGATCCTGCAGCTCCCAGAAGTGTACGCCATGCCTGTGGTGGATGGTGATGTGCCTCCTCATCAGGTATACAGCTGAATAAATCCATTACGCCCCCCATCCTGATGATGTCAGTCTGAGGGGGTCTAAAATGTAGGTAAATATGTGTGAACACAAGAATTCTGAGTGTGAACAAAGAAATCTCAGTTTAAACACAATGAACTCCCAGCCAAAGGTTTGTCTGAGAGAACTTATTGCCCTGGTACAAAAACTCACCTTTTCTTCAAATGTGTCAATCACTGGTTTAAAGGTCCAAATGGGTGCTGGCTGCAACTCGCCTCCGTTTCCATGACGTGTTTCAGAGGCCACGGGAGACACATTCAGAAGCAGCTAAAATGGCTTGTGTAGGTCAAACCACATAAATTTAACATCCTTAAGTAGTTTAAATAGCTCAATTGACGCTTTAAATATCGTCCTGCCGGCTTTAAGTGCTGGTGGGACTTACAGGTTTCAGAAGCGCACGCACACCCAGGTGCATCTGGGTCAAACCCGGAAGTCGGCGGGTTGGAGCTGGGATGCGGTCCCGTTCCCAAAGCCAACAATTTTCACTGCCCACCCGCCCCCAACCCACCCGTTCTTCGGGGTTAAAATTTACCCCCCTGTATCACTGCCCTTAGGGCGGGTGGGGTAAGGAAGGAAAATCAGTGAGAAAGGTTAGAGAGAGAATAAATGGAATAAGTCTTCAATATATATATTTTGAAAGTGTTACATGTGGAATATCTATAAATATTTAGAGTAGATTTAATAGGGGTAATTTTCTAACTTTGTCTTGCAGGTCTTGTAGCATTTGAATTACACAAAATTAAAAACCACAATACAGCTTCAGTAAAATAATGAATTTGTTTAGTAACAGTTTCATTAATGATTTAATGTCATAGCTAACATAGTATAATTATAAGTAATTAAAAGATTATGGCTGGGAAATTCCTCAGAACTGCTCCCATTCCGCTTGTGTGAATTTGCTGGAAGTGCAGCGGAAACCCAGTTTACGCGAGCTTAGTAGGAGCAGCTCCAAGGAACTTCCCAGCCTATGAATATTTTAGCTAGGCTTTTAAGTGGAAATTGATTTCTAATTAATTCCAAACATTAACTGTTATTGAACTTCATAGGATAGATGGTAAGCTATTCAGAAGATATTTTGCACTGATGTTATTTAGCGGACATATTAACATTAATTTATATCCTGTGTAGATGGAGTTTGCAATAATCCAAGTAGAATTAACAACTTTGATAAAGATGAAATAGAAGAATAAGAGCGACTTAGAAGGCTCAAATAAATAAATCTCCAGAGATAGAAGAAAGACAAGGGCCTGGATTTAAACTTGGAGGCAGGAAAAGAGCGGGGGAGAGGTTTATCAGACTCGAAACCTGGAAGTGAGGTCAGAATCTGCGATCGCAACTTAATTGAAGGATATAAATTTTACTTCCAGCTTTTGCGCCTGGCAGCCAGCCAGATTGACAAGCTCACTGCCTGCCGGGCAGGAAAGCAGCGGGGGAGAGATCAGAGTCTTCGAGATTTGTATGGGGGGGTCGGGGAGAGATCGGGAACATTGATGGTTGGATGGGGGCGGCCAATCTTGGTGGGGGGGTGAGGTGAACTGTTTGAGAACATTTGGGAGGTGGGAAGTCGGCCATTGTTGGGGAGGTGAGAAGTAGGCCATTGTTGGGGAGGCGAGAAGTCAGCCATCGTTGGGGAGGCGAGAAGTCGGCCATCGTTGGGGAGGTGAGAAGTCGGCCATCGTTGGGGAGGTGAGAAGTCGGCCATCGTTGGGGAGGTGAGAAGTCGGCCATCGTTGGGGAGGTGAGAAGTCGGCCATCGTTGGGGGACGTGAGAAGTCGGCCATGGTTGGGGAGGTGAGAAGTCAGCCACCGTTGGGGAGGTGAGAAGTCGGCCATTGTTGGGGAGGTGAGAAGTCGGCCGTCGTTGGGGAGGTGAGAAGTCGGCCATCGTTGGGGAGGTGAGAAGTCAGCCATCATTGGGGAGGTGAGAAGTCGGCCATGGTTGGGGAGGTGAGAAGTCGGCCATTGTTGGGGGACGTGAGAAGTCGGCCATCGTTGGGGAGGTGAGAAGTCGGCCATGGTTGGGGAGGTGAGAAGTCGGCCATGGTTGGGGAGGTGAGAAGTCGGCCATCGTTGGGGAGGTGAGAAGTCGGCCATCGTTGGGGAGGTGAGAAGTCGACCATCGTTGGGGGACGTGAGAAGTCGGCCATCGTTGGGGAGGTGAGAAGTCGGCCATCGTTGGGGAGGTGAGAAGTCAGCCATCGTTGGGGACGTGAGAAGTCGGCCATCGTTGGGGAGGTGAGAAGTCGGCCAGCGTTGGGGAGGTGAGAAGTCGGCCATCGTTGGGGAGGTGAGAACTCGGCCATCGTTGGGGAGGTGAGAAGTCGGCCATCGTTGGGGGACGTGAGAAGTCGGCCATCGTTGGGGAGGTGAGAAGTCAGCCATCGTTGGGGAGGTGAGAAGTCGGCCATCGTTGGGGAGGCGAGAAGTCGGCCATCGTTGGGAAGGCGAGAAGTCGGCCATCGTTGGGGGACGTGAGAAGTCGGCCATCGTTGGGGAGGCGAGAAGTCGGCCATCGTTGGGGAGGTGAGAAGTCGGCCATCGTTGGGGAGGTGAGAAGTTGGCCATCGTTGGGGAGGCGAGAAGTCGGCCATCGTTGGGGAGGTGAGAAGTCGGCAATCGTTGGGGGACGTGAGAAGTTGGCCATCGTTGGGGAGGTGAGAAGTCGGCCATCGTTGGGGAGGTGAGAAGTCGGCCAGCGTTGGGGAGGTGAGAAGTCGGCCATTGTTGGGGAGGTGAGAAGTCGGCCATCGTTGGGGAGGTGAGAAGTCGGCCATCGTTGGGGGACGTGAGAAGTCGGCCATGGTTGGGGAGGTGAGAAGTCAGCCAGCGTTGGGGAGGTGAGAAGTCGGCCATTGTTGGGGAGGTGAGAAGTTGGCCATCGTTGGGGAGGTGAGAAGTCGGCCATCGTTGGGGAGGTGAGAAGTCAGCCATCGTTGGGGAGGTGAGAAGTCGGCCATGGTTGGGGAGGTGAGAAGTCGGCCATGGTTGGGGAGGTGAGAAGTCGGCCATCGTTGGGGAGGTGAGAAGTCGGCCATCGTTGGGGAGGTGAGAAGTCGGCCATCGTTGGGGGAAGTCAGAAGTCGGCCATCGTTGGAGAGGTGAGAAGTCGGCCATCATTGGGGAGGTGAGAAGTAGGCCATCGTTGGGGGAAGTGAGAATTCGGCCATGGTTGGGGAGGTGAGAAGTCGGCCATGGTTGGGGAGGTGAGAAGTCTGCCATCGTTGGGGAGGTGAGAAGTCGGCCATCGTTGGGGAGGTGACAAGTCGGCCATGGTTGGGGAGGTGAGAAGTCGGCCATGGTTGGGGAGGTGAGAAGTCTGCCATCGTTGGGGAGGTGAGAAGTCGGCCATCGTTGGGGAGGTGACAAGTCGGCCAGCGTTGGGGAGGTGAGAAGTCGGCCATCGTTGGGGAGGTGAGAAGTCGGCCAGCGTTGGGGAGGTGAGAAGTCGGCCATCGTTGGGGAGGTGAGAAGTCGACCATCGTTGGGGAGGTGAGAAGTCGGCCATCGTTGGGGGACGTGAGAAGTCGGCCATCGTTGGGGAGGTGAGAAGTCGGCCATCGTTGGGGAGGTGAGAAGTCGGCCATCGTTGGGGAGGTGAGAAGTCGGCCATCGTTGGGGAGGTGAGAAGTCGGCCAGCGTTGGGGAGGTGAGAAGTCGGCCATTGTTGGGGAGGTGAGAAGTCGGCCATCGTTGGGGAGGTGAGAAGTCGGCCATCGTTGGGGGACGTGAGAAGTCGGCTATGGTTGGGGAGGTGAGAAGTCAGCCAGCGTTGGGGAGGTGAGAAGTCGGCCATTGTTGGGGAGGTGAGAAGTCGGCCATCGTTGGGGAGGTGAGAAGTCGGCCATCGTTGGGGAGGTGAGAAGTCAGCCATCGTTGGGGAGGTGAGATGTCGGCCATGGTTGGGGAGGTGAGAAGTCGGCCATTGTTGGGGGACGTGAGAAGTCGGCCATGGTTGGGGAGGTGAGAAGTCGGCCATGGTTGGGGAGGTGAGAAGTCGGCCATGGTTGGGGAGGTGAGAAGTCGGCCATGGTTGGGGAGGTGAGAAGTCGGCCATCGTTGGGGAGGTGAGAAGTCGGCCATGGTTGGGGAGGTGAGAAGTCGGCCATCGTTGGGGAGGTGAGAAGTCGGCCATCGTTGGGGAGGTGAGAAGTCGGCCATCGTTGGGGAGGTGAGAAGTCGGCCATCATTGGGGAGGTGAGAAGTCGGCCATCGTTGGAGAGGTGAGAAGTCGGCCATCGTTGGGGAGGTGGGAAGTCGGCCATCGTTGGGGAGGTTGGAAGTCGGCCATCGTTGGGGAGGTGAGAAGTCGGCTATCATTGGGGAGGTGAGAAGTCGGCCATCGTTGGGGAGGTGAGAAGTCGGCCATCGTTGGGGAGGTGGGAAGTCGGCCATCGTTGGGGAGGTGAGAAGTCGGCTATCATTGGGGAGGTGGGAAGTCGGCCATCGTTGGGGAGGTGAGAAGTCGGCTATCATTGGGGAGGTGGGAAGTCGGCCATCGTTGGGGAGGTGAGAAGTCGGCTATCATTGGGGAGGTGGGAAGTCGGCCATCATTGGAGAGGCGAGAAGTCGGCCATCGTTGGGGAGGTGTGAAGTCGGCCATGGTTGGGGAGGTGAGAAGTCGGCCATGGTTGGGGAGGTGAGAAGTCGGCCATCGTTGGGGAGGTCGGAAGTCGGCCATGGTTGGGGAGGTGAGAAGTCGGCTATCGTTGGGGGAGGCGAGAAGTCGGCCATCGTTGGGGGAGGCGAGAAGTCGGCCATCGTTGGGGAGGTGAGAAATCGGCCATCGTTGGGGAGGTGAGAAGTCGGCCATCGTTGGGGAGGCGAGAAGTCGGCCATCGTTGGGGAGGCGAGAAGTCGGCCATCGTTGGGGAGGTGAGAAGTCGGCCATCGTTGGGGAGGTGAGAAGTCGGCCATCGTTGGGGAGGCGAGAAGTCGGCCATCGTTGGGGGAGGCGAGAAGTCTGCTATCGTTGGGGGAGGCGAGAAGTCGGCCATCGTTGGGGGAGGCGAGAAGTCGGCCATCGTTGGGTGAGGCGAGAAGTCGGCCATCGTTGGGGGAGGCGAGAAGTCTGCTATCATTGGGGAGGTGAGAAGTCGGCCATCGTTGTGGAGGTGAGCAGTTGGACATCGGTGGGGGTTGGGGGATTTGTCTCAAAAATCGGTGGGAGGGTCTTGGCTATCAGGGTGGGGTTGCAGAGGTCCAATCGCAGCAAGTTAACTTATTGGGAAGAGACACTCCAGCTCCTCCTGGCCCACAAGCAGTGCAGTGAAGGCACTTACCTCATAATCCAGCCCTTTTTGCCTCCTTTTCACTGGCGAGATTCACGAGCCCCGGCAAACCCAAACTGAAGGCGTTAATTTAAAGGTCAGTAAAATTCAATTTAAAAAGATCATTAGGATGTTAATTGCCATGATAATTACCCGCCCGCCTGAACTAATTAAGGTCCCAACTGCACTGTGTAGGTTACTCACATGCATCTAAATGCACCTCAGTGAGCACGTTGGAGCCAGGATGCGGTTGCGCACAAAAATTAAATTATTTTAACTACTTACCCACCCGCAACCCACCCATTCATGGGGGTTAAAATTTCTCCCAGAGAAGTAGATTTGTGAAGAACTGGAAGACATTAAGAATGGTCTCAATGAATTGGAAAAGATTAATATGGTGCCCATTTTCAAAAAGGGTGAGAAGGCAGATTCAAGTCATTACAGATCCATTTGTCTTACTTCAATATCGTGCAAATTAATGGAACCCATTATCAAGAGTAAATATAAAGATTATCCCTGTGAAAATAATCTAGTAAACAGAATCCAACATGGATTCAGATAAGAAAGATCTTCTCTGACAAGCCACCTTGAAGTTACATCCCAAGTGGACTATGCAAAGCCTTATAATGTGGTATTACTTGACCTCCAAAAAACATTTGATAAAATTCCTCATGCAAGGCTGTGAGTTAAGCTCCAAGCAATGTGGATTCAGGATAAAAGATGGAAGTGGATAACCAATTAGCTGCAAGATAGAAAGCGGGAAGCACTTGTTACAGGACTTGTCAGGGAAGAAGTACTGAGTAGGTTGCCCCAAGGATTAGTAAAGGGACCTACAGCTTCTAATTTGCATCAATACTTTGAATCGTTACATCAACACATTACTACTCCTCTACCTTCCTACTCTCCAATGCCATCGCAGGCTTGAATCCCTCTTGGATAATCCCACAACTACCCTTTGTGCCTTTCTTAAATTCTCCAAAGATCCAACAAGACACCTGTCGTTGCTTCCTTATGAACAGCATCCCTAACTGCCGTACCCTCCTCTATCGCCAACCTTTCCACCCAGCGTTCCTGCTGAAGGGTAATATCGCCAACCTCCTTCCTATCCTGCTCACTCCACCCACCACTGCCACCTGGACTCTGCCAGCAGATCAAAAATCACTGCCCCTTTCCACATTTCCCTCCAGTATGTCTAATCCTTGCAATCTTGGCCCTTGCCATCCACAATTTTAATGTGGATAATAGCATTAACATCCAGGCTTTGACTGAAACATGGCTCACCTTGCCCCATACTGAATCCTCTGCATTTGTCTGTACTTTCCACCACCTGCCCCACCCAAACCACTGTCATGGCGGTGTGGCACTTATCACCAAATCACACCTTGGTTTCTCCCCTGACTCCTCTGGTGCTTTCTCTTCCTTCAACTTTGTTACATCCCTCTCACATCTCCTTTAAAATCCTTGTTGTCTACACCCACCCCAAGTTTTTCATCAAGCTATCCTCCCTCCTTTCCTTGTTCAGCCTCTGCACTGAGTGATTCCTCATCCTTAGTGATTTCAATGTTCAACTCAGTTCCCTCTCCTTGGAATTCACTGACTTACTGTTCTCCCTAAATCTCTCCTTCCATATAAACTCTCCTACCCATCCTCAACCTTGCCATCTCCCATTGCCTCTCTACTCCCATGGTCTCTATCACAGACAAGGACATCGCCACCTACTTCCTTGTACCCTTCACCATCCACATTCCCCTACCAATCACGCTTACTTCTGCATCTGTCCCTGGGAAAAAAATTCTTCACCCAAATCACTTACTTTCCCCAACAGGCCCTTCATTCATCACAATAGATCTGCAGCCACAGATCTGCCTAACCTTGTCCCCAGCAAAACATTTATTCTCTCCCATCGTGGTTGGTCCTCCTCGTATGGCCCTGATCTTCGCTCCCTCAAATCCAAGGGGTGCAGACTCAAGTGTACTTAGGGCACAACCACCAGATCTTCCAAAACAGCCATCATTAGTCACTTCCTCGTAAAACCCACCTTTGACCCCTTTATCTTCGAAAACTACCGTCCCATCTCCACCCTTCCTTTCCAAAGTCCTTGAACATGTTGTCTCGCAAATCAATGCTGATCTTTCCCACAACTCCATGTTTGAATCTCTCCATGGTTTCCGTCCCTACACAGCACTAAACAGGCCTAATCAAAGTCACAAATGACATCCTCTATGGCTGGAACCCTGGTGCATTCTTCTTCCTCATCCTCCACGACCTTGTTGTAGCCTTTGACACAGCTGATCACAGCATCCTCCTCAATGCCTCTTCTTCATTGTCTACCTCAGTGAGATGCCCTCTCTTGCTTCCATTCTTACCTATCAAATTATAGCCAAAGCATCTCCAGCAATGTCATGTCTTCCCACCCCCGCATTGTTACCGCTGGAATCCCACAAGGATCTGTTCTTGACCCCTCCTTTTCCTCATCTACATGCTGCCCATTGGCGATATCATCTGCAATCATGGGGTCAGCTTCCACACGCACGCTGACAACATCCAGCTCTACCTCTCCACCACCTCTCTTGACTCCTCCACTGCTTTGTGTTATAGACTGCTAGTCTTGGATGAGCTGAAATTTACTCCAGTTAAACATCAGAAAGGCCTAAGCCATCATCTTCAGCCCTCGCCAAAAACTTGATACCCTTGCCACTAATTTCATCGTCCTCCCCAGCTACA
>NW_027139194.1:0-14840 GCF_035084215.1 Heptranchias perlo
GACAGTGAGAGAGAGAGACAGTGAGAGAGACAGTGAGAGAGAGAGACAGTGAGAGAGAGAGACAGTGAGAGAGAGAGACAGTGAGAGAGAGAGGCAGTGAGAGAGAGGCAGTGAGAGAGAGGCAGTGAGAGAGAGAGGCAGTGAGAGAGAGAGGCAGTGAGAGAGAGAGAGTGAGAGAGAGAGACAGTGAGAGAGAGAGACAGTGAGAGAGAGAGACAGTGAGAGAGAGAGTGAGAGAGAGAGACAGTGAGAGAGAGAGAGTGAGAGAGAGAGACAGTGAGAGAGAGAGACAGTGAGAGAGAGAGACAGTGAGAGAGAGAGGCAGTGAGAGAGAGAGACAGTGAGAGAGAGAGACAGTGAGAGAGAGAGACAGTGAGAGAGAGAGACAGTGAGAGAGAGAGGCAGTGAGAGAGAGAGGCAGTGAGAGAGAGAGGCAGTGAGAGAGAGAGGCAGTGAGAGAGAGAGGCAGTGAGAGAGAGAGACAGTGAGAGAGAGAGACAGTGAGAGAGAGACAGTGAGAGAGAGAGACAGTGAGAGAGAGAGACAGTGAGAGAGAGAGACAGTGAGAGAGAGAGACAGTGAGAGAGAGAGACAGTGAGAGAGAGAGACAGTGAGAGAGAGAGACAGTGAGAGAGAGAGACAGTGAGAGAGAGACAGTGAGAGAGAGACAGTGAGAGAGAGAGACAGTGAGAGAGAGACAGTGAGAGAGAGAGACAGTGAGAGAGAGAGACAGTGAGAGAGAGAGACAGTGAGAGAGAGAGGCAGTGAGAGAGAGACAGTGAGAGAGAGAGACAGTGAGAGAGAGACAGTGACAGAGAGAGACAGTGAGAGAGAGACAGTGAGAGAGAGAGACAGTGAGAGAGAGACAGTGAGAGAGAGAGACAGTGAGAGAGACAGTGAGAGAGAGAGTGAGAGAGAGAGACAGTGAGAGAGAGAGGCAGTGAGAGAGAGAGACAGTGAGAGAGAGAGACAGTGAGAGAGACAGTGAGAGAGAGAGACAGTGAGAGAGAGAGACGGTGAGAGAGAGAGACGGTGAGAGAGAGAGACGGTGAGAGAGAGAGACGGTGAGAGAGAGAGACGGTGAGAGAGAGAGACGGTGAGAGAGAGAGTGAGAGAGAGAGACAGTGAGAGAGAGAGGCAGTGAGAGAGAGAGACAGTGAGAGAGAGAGACAGTGAGAGAGACAGTGAGAGAGAGAGACAGTGAGAGAGAGAGACGGTGAGAGAGAGAGACGGTGAGAGAGAGAGACGGTGAGAGAGAGAGACGGTGAGAGAGAGAGACGGTGAGAGAGAGAGACGGTGAGAGAGAGAGACGGTGAGAGAGAGAGACGGTGAGAGAGAGAGACGGTGAGAGAGAGAGACAGTGAGAGAGAGAGACAGTGAGAGAGAGAGACAGTGAGAGAGAGAGACAGTGAGAGAGAGAGAGACAGTGAGAGAGAGAGAGACAGTGAGAGAGAGAGGCAGTGAGAGAGAGAGGCAGTGAGAGAGAGAGACAGTGAGAGAGAGAGACAGTGAGAGAGAGAGACAGTGAGAGAGAGAGACAGTGAGAGAGAGAGACAGTGAGAGAGAGACAGTGAGAGAGAGACAGTGAGAGAGAGAGACAGTGAGAGAGAGACAGTGAGAGAGAGGCAGTGAGAGAGAGAGACAGTGAGAGAGAGAGACAGTGAGAGAGAGAGACAGTGAGAGAGAGAGACAGTGAGAGAGAGACAGTGAGAGAGAGACAGTGAGAGAGAGAGACAGTGAGAGAGAGACAGTGAGAGAGAGACAGTGAGAGAGAGAGACAGTGAGAGAGAGAGACAGTGAGAGAGAGAGACAGTGAGAGAGAGAGACAGTGAGAGAGAGACAGTGAGAGAGAGACAGTGAGAGAGAGAGACGGTGAGAGAGAGAGACGGTGAGAGAGAGAGACGGTGAGAGAGAGAGACGGTGAGAGAGAGAGACGGTGAGAGAGAGAGACGGTGAGAGAGAGAGACGGTGAGAGAGAGAGACAGTGAGAGAGAGAGAGTGAGAGAGAGAGACAGTGAGAGAGAGACAGTGAGAGAGAGAGACAGTGAGAGAGAGAGTGGCAGTGAGAGAGAGAGGCAGTGAGAGAGAGAGACAGTGAGAGAGAGAGACAGTGAGAGAGAGAGACAGTGAGAGAGAGAGACAGAGAGAGAGAGAGGCAGTGAGAGAGAGAGGCAGTGAGAGAGAGAGACAGTGAGAGAGAGAGACAGTGAGAGAGAGAGACAGTGAGAGAGAGAGACAGTGAGAGAGAGAGACAGTGAGAGAGAGACAGTGAGAGAGAGAGGCAGTGAGAGAGAGAGGCAGTGAGAGAGAGAGACAGTGAGAGAGAGAGACAGTGAGAGAGAGAGACAGTGAGAGAGAGAGACAGTGAGAGAGAGAGACAGTGAGAGAGAGAGACAGTGAGAGAGAGAGGCAGTGAGAGAGAGAGACAGTGAGAGAGAGAGACAGTGAGAGAGAGAGACAGTGAGAGAGAGAGACAGTGAGAGAGAGACAGTGAGAGAGAGAGACAGTGAGAGAGAGACAGTGAGAGAGAGACAGTGAGAGAGAGACAGTGAGAGAGAGAGACAGTGAGAGAGAGAGACAGTGAGAGAGAGAGGCAGTGAGAGAGAGAGGCAGTGAGAGAGAGAGACAGTGAGAGAGAGAGACAGTGAGAGAGAGAGACAGTGAGAGAGAGAGACAGTGAGAGAGAGAGACAGTGAGAGAGAGACAGTGAGAGAGAGAGACAGTGAGAGAGAGACAGTGAGAGAGAGACAGTGAGAGAGAGAGACAGTGAGAGAGAGAGACAGTGAGAGAGAGAGACAATGAGAGAGAGAGACAGTGAGAGAGACAGTGAGAGAGAGAGACAGTGAGAGAGAGACAGTGAGAGAGAGAGACAGTGAGAGAGAGACAGTGAGAGAGAGAGACAGTGAGAGAGAGACAGTGAGAGAGAGAGACAGTGAGAGAGAGAGACAGTGAGAGAGACAGTGAGAGAGAGAGTGAGAGAGAGAGTGAGAGAGAGAGACAGTGAGAGAGAGAGGCAGTGAGAGAGAGAGACAGTGAGAGAGAGACAGTGAGAGAGAGAGACAGTGAGAGAGAGAGACAGTGAGAGAGAGAGACAGTGAGAGAGAGAGACAGTGAGAGAGAGAGACAGTGAGAGAGAGACAGTGAGAGAGAGACAGTGAGAGAGAGAGACAGTGAGAGAGAGACAGTGAGAGAGAGACAGTGAGAGAGAGAGACAGTGAGAGAGAGACAGCGCACAGGACAAGACTCAGAGATGGTGAGACAAGGCTATTTTGCATTTGAGGACCAACTGTCACCCACCCGCCCATCCACTGGGAATGGTGGTGAGGGGACGGGGTGTGGCTTCGTGCCTCATTCCCGCCTCCATCCCCCCTACATTTTTTACTGGCGTGAATTCATGCATGGGAAGGCCGCCTGCCCCTGAGGAGCGGGGGCCTAATTTAATTGGCGAGGACCCGTCTGGATGACGCCATCGCGACGCGCATGCCATTTTAACCGCAGCCTCAATACAAATGCCAACGATAGCTGGGGGCAGCATGGAACCTGGCCACAAGAGGCCCAGGTAAGTGATTCATTTTAACATTTTTGAAGGTTCCTCGTGGGGCCAAGAGAAGCAGGAGTGCTGACCCCACAAGGATATCCTGGGCCTCCGCTGTCCCGGGACTCCCCTCCCCCCCCCCACCTCCAATCACACACCTGCCAATCTCCCTTTACCCCTAAATTCTTACTTGCCTTTCTGGGGACACCATTTCCGTGAGTCCTGACACGCGCGCCCCTCCCCCCCTCCCCTCCCCTTCTCCCCACCAAGTTTAACTCCCGCCCACTAGCGGTGATGTCAATTCCGCCGGCTTCGGGCGAGGGTCAGTGTTGGGGCCTGCAAATGATGGCCGAAAGCCTAAATTTCCCAGGCCTGAGAGCCAAAATGCCCCGGGGGCGGGGGGTGGGGGCGGGTCGGAAGGTTCGTACCCAATTTGGCCCACCGCATCCCACAATTCCCGCCCGGAGTTAAAATCGGACCTTTGGATTCAACTGGAAAGGCATCGATTCCAATTCAAATCAACTGGAAACTTAGATACAATCGGAATCTCCAGCTGCATTGTAAATGGGGCGGAACAGAAACTATTTAATGCTCTTCCTCGCAGACTGCCAACTTACTCATTGGTCCAAATGATTCCAGACACTCAAGAAAAAAGAGTTCACACGAATACTACAACTGATGTCATCGATTGGGGGAAAATGTGTGTGTGGCGTTCTTAGGATGTGTGAAATTTTTATTTTCCATCTTTAATGTACACGCCAATAATAATTTAATCGCAAAATATTTGCCAAGCAAAACATCACAGGATGTCTATATCCATAATAGATTACAGTATCCCTCTTGTCCCCTCGAGTCTTATATGGGAAAATGATTTAAAAAGGTGGATTTCATTCAGTTTAACAAAAACAAGATGATTTTTCTTGTTTTTAAATCTGCACATTATTCCTTTAAATTAAAAGTCTTTTTAAAAAAAATATATAAACGGACCTTCATGCCCCTTTGGGGAGTGTTTACAAGCTCAACACCTGGAACAGCTTAGAATATCCCCCCTCCCACCACTCCCCCAAACCCCCGTTGTGTTGGAGCTCTGAGAGTCCACAATGCAGAAGACTCATGACAATGCATACTTTCTCCAATCAATATTTTTTCCCCATTAATACGAAGGTGGTAGTAAAACTAGTTTAACAAGTTAATAGCAGCAAATGAAAAGGTGCAAGCGCCCAGGATGGTTGCACCCAGACATCCATTTTAAGTACACAGGTGGTCATGTACCAGATATTAGCATGTACCAATGACCAGATATTAGCATGTACCAATGACCAGATATTAGCATGTACCAATGACCAGATATTAGCATGTACCAATGACCAGATAATCGGTTTTCGTGATGTTGGTTGAGGAATAAATATTGGATCTTTTACACCCACCTGAGGGGGCAGACGGAGTCTCAGTTTAACCTTTCATCCAAAAGACGGCACCTCCAACAACGCAGCACTCCCTCAGTACTGCACTAGAGTGTCAGCCTAGACCATGTGCTCAAGTCTCTGGAGTGGGACTTGAACCCATGACTATTCTGACTCAGAGTCAAGAGTGCTACCACTGAGCCAGGGCTGACACCATTGAAGAGGAAAGACCTGGCCCGGTTGCCAATATACAATGCAAGGCAAACTGTGTTTAACTTAACCTGATGGAGTTTTTTGAGGAGGTAACAGAGAGGGTAGATGAGAGCAATGCAGTAGGTGTGGTGTATATGGACTTTCAAAAGGCTTTTGATAAAGTGCCGCATGGTAGGCCTATCGTCGAGATTGCGGCCCATGGAATAAAGGGGGCAGCAGCAACATGGATACAGAATTGGCTAAGGGACAGGAAACAGAGAACGGTTGTTTTTCGGACTGGAGGGAGGTGTACAGTGGTTTTCCCCAGGGGTCAGTGTTGGGATTTCTTGATATATATTAATGACTTGGACTTGGGTGTACCAGGCACAATTTCAAAATTTGCAGATGACAGAAAACTGGGAAGGGTAGTGAACAGTGAGGAGGATAGTGATAGACTTCAAGAAGATATAGACAGGCAGGTGGCATGGGCGGACATGTGGCAGATGAAATTTAACGCAGAAAAATGTGAAGTGATACATTTCGGTAGGAAGAACAAGGAGAGGCGATATAAACTAGAGGGCACAACTCTAAAAGGGGTACAGGAACAGAGAGATCTGGGGGTATATGTGCACAAACTATTGAAGGTGGTAGTGCAGGTTGAGAAAGTGATTAAAAAAAGCATACGGGGTCCTGGGCTTTATAAATAGAGGCATAGAGTACAAAAGTATGGAAGTCATGATGAACCTTTATAAAACATTGGTTCGGCTGCAACTGGAGTATTGTGTCCAGTTCTGGGCACCGCACTTCAGGAAAGATGTGAAGGCCTTAGAGAGGGTACAGAAGAGATTTACTGGAATGATTCCAGGTCTGAAGGACTTTAGTTACATGGATAGACTGAAGAAGCTGGGGTTGTTCTCCTTGGAACAGAGACGGTTGCGAGGAGATTTGATAGAGGTGTTCAAAATCATGAAGGGTCTAGACAGAGTGGATAGAGAGAAACTGTTCCCATTGGCGGAAGGGTCAAGGACCAAAGGTCATAGATTTAAGGTGATTGGCAGAAGAACCAAAGGTGACATGAGGAAAAACTTTTTTACACATCGAGTGGTTATGATCTGGAATGCACTGCCCGAGGAGGTGGTGGAGGCAGATTCAATCATGGCCTTCAAAAGGGAACTGAATAAGTATTTGAAAAGAAAAAATTTGCAGGGCCACGGGGATAGGGCGGGGGAGTGGGACTAGCTGGATTTCTATTGCATAGAGCCGGCGTGGACTCAATGGGCTGAATGGCCTCCTTCCGTGCTGTAACCTTTCTATGATTCTATGCCTACACTGCAGGCGAGGGATTGGTATAGGGGTTGTCTTCAAACAGGAACAGAAGACATTCAACAACATCCTTTGAATCAGTCACGAGTAGCTTGCAGCAACTGGTGGACCATGTGTAGCAGTCCTGCAGGACAGGTTTATAGAAATATAGAGCGAGTGGCACTCTCATGGCCATCTGCAAGGAAGCCCCAAAGCAGTGAGGGAGCAAGCACCATACAACGTTCTCTCACAGCACTGTGACTGGTGCCGCCTCGACTGAGAAGCATAGTGACAATGGACTTTAGCCGCATTGGAAATGCCAAATGGACTACTCTCATGCAGCTCGTTGGTGCACCAGATGGGATGCCCAGTAAGTAGGACATTATACCAGAACAATCCAATGAAGCAGCTTCCTCTCAGGGTATCAGCATGTCCTCCCACACTAGCCAGGCCCCTCAAAAGGATGAAGAAGTACCAGAGAGCGAGCAGCCACTGCACTGCCAGATGTGGCTCCAGCTGTTGTACGGTGTTACATTTCAGCATTTTTGATCATTTTCTTTTCCCTTCGCAGAGTGGATTTGGGGATCGAGTTTTGTTGAAGTGTTGTGTTTTAACAGAGTGAATTCGCACAGATTTTATTTAAAGAAAGCAACAGGCTACAGGCACTGATGAGGTTTATTAAATCCAGACGGGCCAGTTTGTGGAATGTCGCAACTGAAGCAATGAGGGTCAATGGAGTCAACCCAGGTCCATTAATCAGGTTGGCCCCTATTCATCTTGAGAACAGATGTTCTCTTTAAAACTACACCCCAAAGGGAGAGGAAAATTTGCCAGTTTTACTGACAAGTCTATTGATGAATCATTGACCAGAAGGTCAGTGTCACAACCCTCCCCCGACTGGCAACATTTGAAAAAATGTGTCAATGGGGCAGATTTTGGGTGGGTGGGTTCAGTGAGATTTTTAAAGAGGCTGTGAGATACAGTCCTTTGACCTGAAACTGAAAACCACAAATGCGGGTGATTGGGTTTTATACTTAGAAGTTGTCCAGAAAGAATAGTAATAGACTCTAGGAGGACATAGACAGACTGACGAAATGAGCAGACAAAAATGGCAGATGAAATTTAACGCAGAGAAGTATTTTGGTAGGAAGGACGAGGAGAGGCAATATAAATTAAATATTACAATTTTAAAAGGGGCGCAGGAACAGGGAAACCTGGGGGTGTACATACACAAGTCTTTGATGGTGGCAGAACAAGTTGAGAAGACTGTTAAAAAAGCATACAGGATCCTGGGCTTTATTAACAGAGGCACAGAGTACAAAAGCAAGGAATTTATGCTGAACCTTTATAAAACACTGGTTAGGCCTCAGCTGGAGAATCGTGGCCAATTCTGGGCACCACACTTTAGGAAGGATATCAAAGAGAGGGTGCAGAAGAGATTCACTAGAATGGTGCCAGGGATGAGGGACTTCAGTTATGTGGAGAGACCGGAGAAGGTGGGGTTGTTCTCCTTGGAGCAGAGAAGGTAAAGGAGAGATTTGATGGAGGTGTTCAAAATCACGAAGGGTTTTGATAGAGTAAATAAGGAGAAACTGTTTCCAGTGGCAGAAGGGTCGGTAACCGGAGGACACAGATTTAAGGTGATCGGCAAAAGAGCCAGAGGCCACATGAGAAAACATTTTTTTTACTCAGCAAGTTGTAATGATCTACAATGCACTGCCTGAAAGGGTGATGGTAGCAGATTCGATAGTGACTTCCAAAAGGGAATTGGAGAAATAGTTGAAGGGGGGAAATTTGCAGGGCTACGGGGAAAGTGGAACTAATTAGATATATCTTTCAAAGAGCTGGCACAGGCACGGTGGGCTGAATGGCCTCCTCTGTGATGTATCATTCTATGATTCTATGAAAGAATGGCATGCCAAAAAGAAATAGGTCAGCCCGTAAAAGGGTGTATAATTTCCCTGAGGCGAGAACGAGGTCGAGTTAAGTGGAATTTGCTTTGATTGTTACTCTGTACGTTACCTTGCTGCATGTGAAATAAAACAATTGATATCTAACCTCATTTTACCAAGTATTTCAGCCTTTGGAAAGATTGATGAAGCATGTATCAGCTCATGTGCGAGAGACACAACATCCAGTTCAGATCACAAAGCGTCCTGTTGTGACATCCTCAGGTTAGAGTCATGTTTAATTAGATATTGGGCAAAAACAGGCACACTCCTGAACATAAGATGTTTGGACCGCTTACAGGGGGTGGCCAGCACCACTGCACCCAAGAGAATCTAGGCTGGAATTACCTCAGTACTACACTGCACAAGCACCGTCTTTTGGATGAGACGTTGAACCGAGGCCACCATCTGCCGCCTCAAGTGGACAGAAAAGATCCCATGGCACTATTTCGAAGAAGAGCAGCGAAGTTCTCCCCGGTGTCCTGGCCAATATTTATGTCTGTCTGTTCAGGTGGACACAAAAGATCCCATGATACTAATCAAAGCAGAGCAGGAGAGATCCAACAGGGTTGAGGCCAACGTTTATCCCTCAATCAACACCATTAAAACTGATTAACTGGTCATTTACCTCATTGCTGTTTATGGGATCTTGCGGTGCATAAACTGGCTGCCACGTTTGCCTTCAGAACAATGGTGACTACACTTCAAAAGTACTGTATTGTCTGTGAAGTCTTTTGGGACATCCCGAGGATATGAAAGGTGTGATACAAATGCAAGTTCTTTTTTTCTTCTTTTGATAGTGGCCTGAATGCTTGGGAAGCCAGCCAATTAGAATAAGTTGTGTGCCCTCTTTGGTTGGTGTCACCTTTCCACTGGGAAACGGTTGAAGGCATTTCCCCGGCAAACATGGCATCAGTCAGTGGCTTTATTTGGATTATGAGTTGTAGACTGGCACATCTTCAGTGTGGCCTGGATGGAACTTGTTCCATAGAAGTTTAATGATGTTGTGACCTTCACAGCTACAGGGAGATCTGTCCCAGTCCTTGAAGTTGTCTGCAAAGTCAGCCTGCAGATGGCATAACTTGGTTCCCTCTGCAATGAAGTGAACACAAGGAGGAAAGGTCTCCTCCGACATACCCAGGTTGGCGTGGCATGGTCTGTAAGCATGGGTCAATGGGTATTGACAGCAGCGAACATAGTGCTTGAGGGGTCGATGGACTAGAAGACTTTGGTCATTTAACCGGCTCTCCTTATCCAATTCATGGAGCACTACTAGAAGGACAAGGGCAGCAGGCACATGGGAACAACACCACCTGCGCGTTCCCCTCCAAGTCACACACCATCCCGACTTGGAAATATAGCGCCGTTCCTTCATCGTCGCTGGGTCAAAATCTTGGAACTCCCTACTTAACAGCACTGTAGGAGAACATTCACCACACGGACTGCAGCGGTTCAAGAAGGCGGCTCACCACCACCTTCTCAAGGGCAATTAGGGATGGGCAATAAATGCCGGCCTCGCCAGAGACGCCCACATCCCATAAATGGAACAAAAACGCTACGGGAACAAAGGTGCATGCTGGGAATGAAGCCTCACTCGAAGTTGTGAAATTCAGCGAGGCATCCAATTTCAATAATTTAGCACTGTTAATGAGGGTTCCTCTTGCCTGTAGTGCTGCCTTTCCAGCAAGGCCAGCCCAGCTTTGCAAATTCATACCTATGGAGTGTTTAATGGAATCACTGAAGTGTTTACCCAATTTGTTTAGAAAGGAATTCTGAAAGATTACCCACTAGAGATGAGAGAATTCATGGGGTTAGCTTTGGATTGATCCAGCAAAGAAATGGATGGGCTGAATAGCCTCTTTTTGCATTGTAAACGTCTATCATTTTGTAGATCTATGCTGTAATGCCGTTCCTTTTTTGGTCGTTTTGCTTCACATTGCCATAATTAGTTGCCAAATCTCCAGAATCCAAAGAGTGACATTGATGGACTTCCTGAGACCCCTCCCCAACCCCACACAATGAACCACCTTGCATTTACTCAGCCTCCCTCCAAGACCCATTCAAATAAATAAGAAGCAGGGATGTAAATCTGACCACCCTCTGATGCAAAGCATCAAACTCCACTTCTAAAGTATCAATGACAACACAACCAAGTACAAATGTAGATTTGAAGAGACCAAAATACCAAGGCCCTCTTTTTTTTATTCGTTCATGGGATGTGGGCGTCGCTGGCAAGGCCGGCATTTATTGCCCATCCCTAATTGCCCTTGAGAAGGTGGTGGTGAGCCGCCGCCTTGAACCGCTGGAGTCCGTGTGGTGACGGTTCTCCCACAGTGCTGTTAGGAAGGGAGTTCCAGGATTTTGACCCAGCGACGATGAAGGAACGGCGATATATTTCCAAGTCGGGATGGTGTGTGACTTGGAGGGGAACGTGCAGGTGGTGTTGTTCCCATGTGCCTGCTGCTCTTGTCCTTCTAGGTGGTAGAGGTCGCGGGTTTGGGAGGTGCTGTCGAAGAAGCCTTTGCGAGTTGCTGCAGTGCATCCTGTGGATGGTACACACTGCAGCCACAGTGCGCCGGTGGTGAAGGGAGTGAATATTTAGGGTGGTGGATGGGGTGCCAATCAAGTGGGCTGCTTTATCTTGGATGGTGTCGAGCTTCTTGAGTGTTACTGGAGCTGCACTCATCCAAGCAAGTGGAGAGTATTCCATCACATTCCTGACTTGTGCCTTGTGGATGGTGGAAAGGCTTTGGGGAGTCAGGAGGTGAGTCACTCGCCGCAGAATACCCAGCCTCTGACCTGCTCTCGTAGCCACAGTATTTATATGGCTGGTCCAGTTACGTTTCTGGTCAATGGTGACCCCCAGGATGTTGATGGTGGGGGATTTGGCGATGGTAATGCCGTTGAATGTCAAGGGGAGGTGGTTAGACTCTCTCTTGTTGGAGATGGTCATTGCCTGGCACTTATCAGGTGCGAATGTTACTTGCCACTTATGAGCCCAAGCCTGGATGTTGTCCAGGTCTTGCTGCATGCGGGCTCGGACTGCTTCATTATTTGAGGGGTTGCGAATGGAACTGAACACTGTTCAATCATCAGCAAACATCCCCATTTCTGACCTTATGATGGAGGGAAGGTCATTGATGAAGCAACTGAAGATGGTTGGGCCTAGGACACTGCCCTGAGGAACTCCTGCAGCAATGTCCTGGGGCTGAGATGATTGGCCTCCAACAACCACTACCATCTTCCTTTGTGCTAGGTATGACTCCAGCCACTGGAGAGTTTCCCCCCTGATTCCCATTGACTTCAATTTTACTAGGGCTCCTTGGTGCCACACTCAGTCAAATGCTGCCTTGATGTCAAGGGCAGTCATTCTCACCTCACCTCTGGAATTCAGTTCTTTTGTCCATGTTTGGACCAAGGCTGTAATGAGGTCTGGAGCCGAGTGGTCCTGGCAGAACCCAAACTGAGCATCGGTGAGCAGGTTATTGGTGAGTAAGTGTCACTTGATAGCACTGTCGACGACACCTTCCATCACTTTGCTGATGATTGAGAGTAGACTGATGGGGCGGTAATTGGCCGGATTGGATTTGTCCTGCTTTTTGTGGACAGGACATACCTGGGCAATTTTCCACATTGTCGGGTAGATGCCAGTGTTGTAGCTATACTGGAACAGCTTGGCTAGAGGCGCAGCTAGTTCTGGAGCACAAGTCTTCAGCACTACAGCCAGGATGTTGTCGGAGCCCATAGCCTTTGCTGTATCCAGTGCACTCAGCCGTTTCTTGATATCACGTGGAGTGAATCGAATTGGCTGAAGACTGGCTTCTGTGATGGTGGAGATATCGGGAGGAGGCCGAGATGGATCATCCACTCGGCACTTCTGGCTGAAGATGGTTGCAAACGCTCCAGCCTTGTCTTTTGCACTCACATGCTGGACTCCGCCATCATTGAGGATGGGGATGTTTGCAAAGCCTCCTCCTCCCGTTAGTTGTTTAATTGTCCACCACCATTCATGACTGGATGTGGCAGGACTGCAGAGCTTTGATCTGATCCGTTGGTTGTGGAATCACTTAGCTCTGTCTATAGCATGTTGCCTCCGCTGTTTAGCATGCATGTAGTCCTGAGTTGTAGCTTCACCAGGTTAGCACCTCATTTTTAGGTAAGCCTGGTGCTGCTCCTGGCATGCTCTTCTACACTCCTCATTGAACCAGGGTTGATCCCCTGGCTTGTTGGTAATGGTAGAGTGAGGAATATGCCGGGCCATGAGGTTACAGATTGTGCTGGAATACAATTCTGCTGCTGCTGATGGCCCACAATGCCTCATGGATGCCCAGTTTTGAGCTGCTGGATCTGTTCTGAATCTATCCCATTTAGCACAGTGGTAGTGCCACACAACACGTTGGATGGTGTCCTCAGTGCGAAGACGGGACTTCGTCTCCACGAGGACTGTGCGGTGGTCACATGAGGAGTGCGTGTTTGCTGCAGACTGGACTGATCAGAACTGGTAAAGCTTCTATCCCTGCACCCTCTTTCAGATTTGCACCCACCGCATCTTTCAGAGGCCAAGATGGCCCTCTTGCTTTCAAGCCTCTTCCAAACACTACATGCGAGTCTTCTGCTAGAAAGTGCATTAAAGAGCGCTCACCAATACTTCCTCCTTTTTAAGGGCAAGAGTGGGGGGGCAACATGGAGTACCTGGCCTCTGAATGGGACACTGCCTCTTGCTAGTGCAGCCAAGATCAGGAGCTCGCGTTTTGGGGAAGGCCCTGGAGGAGAGATCTTTCCCGAGTCTGAGTCAGCTGCACTCGATCTGCCGGGTGCAGTGAAAACCGGAAAAATCGGGAGAGTCGAGCGCATGCCTGTAAAGGAATCTACTCGATTTTCCGGTACTCACTGCACCCAGGTTATCTACGGCACCTGGAGTAGGCCCTGGAAAATCTCCACCGGGGCTATATTATTAAAAAAAAAGCTCACCTTTCAGCCAAACTCAAAACAGAACTTTAGTCTTTCATTGATGTTCAAAACAGATTTCCCTTATCCTAAAGTCTGGAGATAATAGCTGCCAGTTAGTCTCTGCCTTTTCTTTTTCTCTCTCTTTCTCCCCCCACCCCCTCACCAAAGTAATTGGGGAATAAATATTTTGCATCAGTTTAAACACGTATAAAATGGCTGTTACAAATTGGGTCATGCATTTAAACTACGCAAGTGCAGGAATAGGCATTTCTTTTCCCAGAGAGTGGTGGATCTCTGGAATACACTGCCAGCTGGTGTACTGACTCTCTGCCTTCAAAAGGGAGCTGGACCAGTTCTTGACTGGGGCAGAGATCGCATCATATATAAAAGGTAAGTGATTCACCAGTTAACAAAAGTATTGGTCAACGTGATCTCCTGGACTGGTTTCCATCGCCTGAGGAGGTCGGAGAGGAATTTCCGAGATTTTTTCCCCCTTTTGGCTCTGGGTTTTTTTTTTTCGCCTCTCCCTGGAGATCACGGTGGCTGCTGACGTGGGAGGTGGGAAGTGTCTAGTCATGATGCTCCAGGCATCGTGAGTGTGGGGCAGACTTGATGGATCAGCTGGACTTTTCCTGCCCCTTATTTTCATACGTATGCATCACCAAGTAAAATTGTGGTTTAAGGAAGTGCCCAGCCTTGGCTTGGACATTTGGTTTAGTTTAGACGGGAGAATGCGAGTGTGAACCGCGTCCATTAATCACTCGCTCTTAAATAAAACAAAAGTGTGGGTGGGAAGGGGAAAAGGCCAAAAATACAAACACGGAACAAGCTGCCAGGTTACAACTTTAAGGCAAAATGGGGGGAAAAATGTTCAAACCCAAAATGAACCCAATAAGGCTGTACAGAAATGTAATATTGTCTCTGTGCATGGTCACTGTACACAACTGTTACCAGCATGCTAGGGGTTGCATTTTGTTAATCTCCACTAAGGCCTTTGATTTGAAAGTTTTTTTAAAAATAAGAGAGCATGATTGCTTGACAGCTACATTTTACTTCTATTAAATATGATCAGGTTTAAATGAGCTTGGATTTCTGACCCCGGTTTACACTTGGCTAGTTTTTCATTTTTAGGCACCATCTCAACACGCCTCAAAAATCTATAGCATTCAAAAAAAAACTAACAACATGGGACATCTCTGGGACACCGATAGAGATCAAAGGATAAGCGGCAGATTTGAATTTGGCAAGTGTAAGTTTTATGCCAGCAAGGATATTTTCAAAGATCAGATTAAAAAAAGAACAAAAAGCCTTGTGTGCTGACGTGGGTCCACGCCAATTAGAGTCCTACCTCAACTCTTCAATTACCAATCCACCTGGGCATACATTCACAATGCAATGCAGAAAGAGGCATACCATGGAAGGGCAAAGAGGTTTAAGAGATGGTATCTGCTTTACCACAGCGAGCCTTTGGCCCAGTGGGAACATTCTCGCTTCCAAGTCGTGAAGAGG
>NW_027139195.1:0-14801 GCF_035084215.1 Heptranchias perlo
TGTAGACTTGATATAAATCGATGTAACAGTGTGATGTTGTTGGATTTATCGTGCAGTAAATCAGTTTTGAAATACTATTTGTATAAATCATCAAGCGTGTGATGAGTCTTGCCAAATCCTATCAAAACTGAAAGATGAATTTAGACAGATGATGTTTCCCCACCACAAAAAACTCGTAATGTGGTGTTATCACGTGACTGAATTTTTGATTCATGTACACAGTGAATCTGCACTTTTTGCCCTTTAGTGTATTTGACAAACATCGTTTAGCACTCCTGGATGCACTTAAGTTGCCACACACACGCATGAACGATTTGAATTCAGAGGAGATAGGGAGATTGAAACAGCCAGGACAGAAATATACGCCAAGATGTTTACAAATGTTAATGCTGGGTTAGGGATTCTCCTGTTCAGGTGTGAAGAATTCCCAGTGGCCATTCTTCATGTGCGACCTATACAATGCATGTAGGCAAGACTATTCGATCACTGTGGGCATCACAGTCGAGTCTGATCTTTTGGGCACCTGACAACCAGACACCCACGCTTTCCTGCAGGGGGCAATGGGTAGTTGGGTAGTGACAGCCAGTGTAAACACTGCCTGATTTTTCCCTCCTTATTCCAGGGACTCAAAGTCAATTGCATCAGCCCTACTATGGTCACGGCTGAAATCAGCTAAGCCAGCATAGACTTGGGACTGGACATTGGATCTTGCTGGTCTTTAAACCAGGTGGTACATTTGCTCACAGGGATGCTGTCACTAGATTTTTTTTGTAAATTGAGAGGCATAATGGGATAGCAAGGTTGGATGAATTACTAAATTAACTCTGGCAATCCCAGGAACAGTGATCAGAGGTTAAACAGTGGTCAAATTAACAAAGGCAGGAGGGCCATCAAAGGCAAGACTGACCTCGTCTTCATCGAGTGCCCATATATGAACGCTTCTAGCAGGGCTCAATGGGTAAGTATTAGGATTGGGAACACTAGCTGATTTTTCCTCTCCTTGGACCCAGCCAAGAATAATTAGCTCAACACAGACTAAGAATCATAGAAAGTTACAGCACAGAAGGAGGCCATTCGGCCCATCGTGTCTGCGCCGGACGAAAACGAGCCACCCAGCTTAATCCCACTTTCCAACACTTGGTCCGTAGCCCTGTAGGTTACGGCACTTCAGGTGCACATCAAAGTACTTTTTAAATGAGTTGAGGGTTTCTGCCTCGACCACCCTTTCGGGCAGTGAGTTCCAGACCTCCACCACCCTCTGGGTGAAAAAAATGTCCTCAATTCCCTCTAATCCTTCTACCAATTACTTTAAATCCATGCCCTCTCTGAGGTTATTGACCTCTCTGCTACAGGAAATAGGTCCTCCCTATCCACTCTATCTAGGCCCCTCATAATTTTATACACCTCAATTAAATCTCCCCTCAGCCTCCTCTGTTCCAAGGAAAACAACCCCAGCCAATTCAATCTTTCCTCACAGCTAAAATTCTCCAGTCTTGGCAACATCCTCGTAAATCTCCTCTGTACCCTCTCTAGTGCAATTACATCTTTCCTGTAATGTGATGAACAGAACTTTACACAGTACTCAAGCTGTGGCCTAACCAGTGTTTTATACAGTTCTAATCTGCTCTTATATTCTATGCCTCGGCTAATAAAGGAAAGTATTCCATATGCCTTCTTAACCACCTTATCTACCTGTCCTGCTACCTTCAGGGATCAGTGGACATGCACTCCCAGGTCCCTCACTTCCTCTACACCTTTCAGTATCCTCCCATTTATTGTGTATTCCCTTGCCTTGTTTGCCCTCCCCAAATGTATTACCACACATTTCTCTGGATTGAATTCCATTTGCCACTTTTCTGCCCACCTGACCAGTCCATTGATATCTTCTTGCAGTCTGCAGCTTTCCTCCTCACTGTCAACCACACGGCCAATTTTTGTATCATCTGCAAACTTCTTAATCATGCCCCCTACATTTAAGTCCAAATCATTAATAAATACCACAAAAAGCAAGGGACCTACTACTGAGCCCTGCAGAATCCCACTGGAAACAGCCTTCCAGTCATAAAAACACCCGTTAACCATTACCCTTTGCTTCCTGCCAATGAGCCAACTTTGGATCCAACTCGCCACTCTCCTTTGGATCCCATGGGCTTGTACTTTTTTGACCAGTCTGCCATGTGGGACCTTGTCAAAAGCCTTGCTAAAACCCATGTAGACTACATCAAACGCGCTACCCTCATCGACCCTCCTTGTTACCGCCTCAAAAAATTCAATCAAGTTAGTCAGACACGACCTTCCGTTAACAAATCCGTGCTGACTGTACTTGATTACTCCATGCCTTTCTAAGTGACAGTTTATTCTGTCCCTCAGAATTGTTTCCAATAATTTGCCCACCACCGAGTTTAGACTGACTGGCCAGTAATTACTTGGTCCCTTTTTAACAATGGTACAACGTTAGCAGTCAAGAATTGAGCGTTGGACGATCCTGGCACCACAATACTGAGCAAATGGGATGATGACGAATACAGCAAATTTTATCCTGACATTAGAAAAAAAAGGTGCAAGACTTGAATCAGGAAAGTATGCAGCAGTGAGTCTATGACCAGTAGTAGGTAAATGTTGGAGAGCTGTTAGTATCTTGATCAAGCAATACAAGCATAAGTTACCACTTCCAGGAGAAGCGAGATCAGAAGGAAAATTGGAGGAGTAAAAAAAAATCATGAATAGGCTGTTACTGGCACGCACAAAGCTCAGGCTTCATTCCTGTTGCAACGTCAGTGAAGTGGATAGAAGACAACATAAAATTCAGGAAGTGCGGGTGAAGGTGTGAATTACATTCCTGAGACTGAAGCTAGTGAATGATAAATTCCACATGGGGCATTGCAGCAATGCAAGAGTGAGAATCCCAGTCCAAATCCAATCTAACGTGTGCAGCAGACATTGCAATCTATCAATTGTTTGAGGTAATGCAATTAACAGACTGTCAATCTTCAAAGTATCAATACTTATAGTGGAATACAGTGCAATAATACCTGTGCCTTTTACTCTTCCATTAGCATCGATACTACAGCACAGTACAGAATCAGTGACAGCTGCAACTAACACCAGATCACTGCCAGTGAAAATACTACAGCCAAAGCAGAAACAGGATAGTCATAGGCACTCTCTGCATTGCAGACCCAAATGTTTAATTCCCACATCATCATGGAGGTGCAACAGAATCAAGGAACATGTACCAGTATGGGACAAACAGCTTTAATGCCTGCATCCCACTTTCCATAGCTATTGTATCGAAGGTCTCAGAGATGCTGTCCTTCATCAAACAAACCTTGAAAGAAGATATTATCACCTTGTACTGAGTTTGCCTGTAAAATTTATTAATCTATAAAAGCACAGTCGATACTTTAATGTTGCACACAGACTTCGTACAGTCTTGAAGTCAAAGGAAATAAAAATTTGGAGAAATGTAAAACAGTCTGCCGATTCTCTATCACCCATTTCACGCTATTGCACAAAGTCCAAATAACCTGTTAGTTAGGATGTTGTCACACTGTCCGCACAACTTATTTTCAAGCAAATATTCTCCCCTCTTACTTTGAAGGTGCCTGCTCCAGCTGGAGTATGGACCATGGGCCACAGCAGCCCTCCGGGCACCTCACTCAAATGGCCATTCTTTATGTGTGAACAATGTGCCAGCAAGCTGTTTGACTAGAATCATAGAAGTTTACAACATGGAAACAGGCCCTTCGGCCCAACATGTCCATGTTGCCCAGTTTATACCACTAAGCTAGTCCCAATTGCCTGCACTTGGCCCATATCCCTCTATACCCATCTCACCCATGTAACTGTCCAAATGCTTTTTAAAAGACAAAATTGTACCCGCCTCTACTACTGCCTCTGGCAGCTCGTTCCAGACACTCACCACCCTTTGAGTGAAAAAATTGCCCCTCTGGACCCTTTTGTATCTCTCCCCTCTCACCTTAAATCTATGCCCCCTCATTATAGACTCCCCTACCTTTGGGAAAAGATTTTGACTATCTACCTTATCTATGCCCCTCATTATTTTATAGACTTCTAAAAGATCACCCCTTAACCTCCTACTTTCCAGGGAAAAAAGTCTCAGTCTATCTAACCTCTCCCTATAAGTCAAACCATCAAGTCCTGGTAGCATCCCAGTAAATCTTTTCTGCACTCTTTCTAGTTTAATAATATCCTTTCTATAATAGGGTGACCAGAACTGTACACAGTATTCCAAGTGTGGCCTTACTAATGTCTTGTACAACTTCAACAAGACATCCCAACTCCTGTATTCAATGTTCTGACCAATGAAACCAAGCATGCCGAATGCCTTCTTCACCACCCTATCCACCTGTGACTCCACTTTCAAGGAGCTATGAACCTGTACTCCTAGATCTCTTTGTTCTATAACTCTCCCCAATGCCCTACCATTAACGGAGTAGGTCCTGGCCCGATTCGATCTACCAAAATGCATCACCTCACATTTATCTAAATTAAACTCCATCTGCCATTCATCGGCCCACTGGCCCAATTTATCAAGATCCCGTTGCAATCCTAGATATCCTTCTTCACTGTACACAATGCCACCAATCTTGGTGTCATCTGCAAACTTACTAACCAAGCCTCCTAAATTCTCATCCAAATCATTAATATAAATAACAAATAACAGCGGACCCAGCACCGATCCCTGAGGCACACCGCTGGACACAGGCATCCAGTTTGAAAAACAACCCTCTACAACCAATCCAATTTTGTATCCAATTGGCTACCTCACCTTGGATCCCGTAAGATTTAACCTTATGTAACAACCTACCATGCGGTACCTTGTCAAAGGCTTTGCTAAAGTCCATGTAGACCACGTCTACTGCACAGCCCTCATCTATCTTCTTGGTTACCCCTTCAAAAAACTCAATCAAATTCGTGAGACATGATTTTCCACTCACAAAACCATGCTGACTGTTCCTAATCAGTCCCTGCCTCTCCAAATGCCTGTGGATCCTGTCTCTCAGAATACCCTCTAACAACTTACCCACTACAGATTTCAGGCTCACCGGTCTGTAGTTCCCAGGCTTTTCCCTGCCGCCCTTCTTAAACAAAGGCACAATATTTGCTACCCTCCAATCTTCAGGCACCTCACCTGTAGCTGTCGATGATTCAAATATCTCTGCTAGGGGACCCGCAATTTCCTCCCTAACCTCCCATAACGTCCTGGGATACATTTCACCAGGTCCCGGAGATTTATCTACCTTGATGCGCGTTAAGACTTCCAGCACCTCCCTCTCTGTAATATGTACACTCCTCAAGACATCACTGTTTATTTCCCCAAGTTCCCTAACATCCATGCCTTTCTCAACCGTAAATACCGATGTGAAATATTCATTTAGGATCTCACCCATCTCTTGTGGTTCCGCACATAGATGACCTTGTTGATCCTTAAGAGGCCCTACTCTCTCCCTAGTTACTCTTTTGCCCTTTATGTACTTGTAGAAGCTCTTTGGATTCTCCTTTGCCTTATCTGCCAAAGCAATCTCATGTCCCCTTTTTGCCCTCCTGATTTCTCTCTTAACTCTACTCCGGCAATCTCTATACTCTTCAAGGGATCCACTTGATCCCAGCTGCCTATGCATGTCATATGCCTCCTCGTTCTTTTTGACTAGGGCCTCAATCTCCTGAGTCATCCAAGGTTCCCTACTTCTACCAGCCTTGCCCTTCACTTTATAAGGAATGTGCTTACCCTGAACCCTGGTTAACACACTTTTGAAAGCCTCCCACTTACCAGACGTCCCTTTGCCTGCCAACAGACTCTCCCAATCAACTTCTGAAAGTTCCTGTCTAATACCATCAAAATTGGCCTTTCCCCAATTTAGAATTTTAACTTTTGGGCCAGACCTATCATTCTCCATAGCTATCTTAAAACTAATGGAATTATGATCACTGGTCCCAAAGTGATCCCTCACTAACACTTCTGTCACCTGCCCTTCCTTATTTCCCAAGTGGTGGTCAAGTTTTGCCCCCTCTCTAGTCGGGCCATCCACATACTGAATGAGAAATTCCTCCTGAAAATACACAACAAATTTCTCTCCATCCAAGCCCCTAATGCTATGGCTGTCCCAGTCAATGTTGGGAAAGTTAAAGTCCCCTACTATTACCACCCTATTTTTCTTGCAGCTGTCTGTAATCTCCTTACATATTTGCTCCTCAATTTCCCGTTGACTATTTGGGGGTCTGTAGTACAATCCTATCAAAGTGATCTCTCCCTTCTTATTTTTCAGTTCTACCCATATAGACTCAGTGGGCGAACCCTCGGATATATCCCCTCTCACTACTGCCGTGATGTTCTCCCTAATCAAGAACGCAACTCCCCCTCCTCTCTTACCTCCTGCTCTATCTTTCCTGTAGCATCTGTACCCTGGAACATTGAGCTGCCAGTCCTGCCCCTCCCTTAGCCATGTTTCAGTAATAGCTATAACATCCCAGTCCCATGTACCCATCCATGCCCTGAGTTCATCTGCCTTGCCCATCAGACTTCTTGCATTGAAATAAATGCAGTTTAATCTAGCCTTCCCTTGGTCTTTGCCCTGCTTTCTCAGACCATCTGTCCGGTCATGTTTTGTACACTCTCCCTTACTGCCTTTTGTTTCTGTCACCACTTTACTTCCCACTGACTTCCTGCATCGGTTCCCATCCCCCTGCCACATTAGTTTAAACCCTCCCCAACAGCACTAGCAAACACTCCCCCTAGGACATTGGTTCCAGTCCTGCCCAGATGCAGACCGTCCAATTTGTACAGGTCCCACCTCCCCCAGAACCGGTTCCAATGGCCCAGGAATTTGAATCCCTCCCTCTTGCACCATCTCTCAAGCCACGTATTCATCCTAGCTATCCTGTCATTCCTACTCTGACTAGCCCGTGGCACTGGTAGCAATCATGAGATTACTACCTTTGAGGTCCTACTTTTTAGTTTAACTCCTAACTCCCTAAATTCAGCTTGTAGGACCTCATCCCGTTTTTTACCTATATCGTTGGTACCTATATGCACCACGACAACTGGCTGTTCACCCTCCCCCTCCAGAATGTCCTGCAGCCGCTCCGAGACATCCCTGACCCTTGCACCAGGGAGGCAACATACCATCCTGGAGTCTCGGTTGCGTCCGCAGAAACGCCTGTCTATTCCCCTTACAATCGAGTCCCCTATCACTATAGCTCTGCCACTCTTTTTCCTGCCCTCCTGTGCAGCAGAGCCAGCCACGGTGCCATGAACCTGGCCGCTGTCACCTTCCCTTGGTGAGCCATCTCCCCCAACAGTATCCAAAACGGTATACCTGTTTGAGAGGGGGATGGCCACAGGGGACCCCTGCACTACCTGCCTGCACCTCTTACTCTGCCTGGTGGTCACCCATTCACTTCCTGCCTGTATACCCTTTACCTGCGGTGTGACCAACTCGCTAAACGTGCTATCCACGAGTTTCTCTGCATCGCGGATGCTCCACAGTGAATCCACCCGCAGCTCCAGCTCCGAGATACGATCGGTCAGTAGCTGCAGGTGGACACACTTCCCGCACACATGGTCGGCAGGGACACTGGTAGTGTCCATGACTTCCCACATCTTGCAGGAGGGGCATATCACGGGTGCGAGGTCTGCTGCCATGACTTGCCTTAGCTGAGTTACCCCTTTTAAATTATGTTGAAATTAGAAAATGTTAACTATACTAGGGACCGAGGTTCACTTAAAAAAAAACACCACCTGCTATAAAACCTGCAGACCTTCCCTTTCTTATTACTTTACTTACAGTAAAATGGTAGAAATACTCACCTGAACCTACTCACCAATCAGCTGCCTCCCCTGTGTCGCGTCACTTTCTGACTGGTGACGTCACCCCGAACTCTGCTGCTGGTCTCAGAGTCTCGCTCTCAGAGTAAGCCTCGCCTTTCATACCTCCGATCCCGCTCCGGTCTCTGTGATTCTCCCGCTCTCGGGCCTCGCCTTTCATACCTCCGATCCCGCTCCGGTCTCTGTGATTCTCCCGCTCTCGGGCCTCGCCTTTCATACCTCCGATCCCGCTCCGGTCTCTGTGATTCTCCCGCTCTCGGGCCTCGCCTTTCATACCTCCGATCCGATCCGGTCTCGGTGATCCTCCCGCTCTCGGGCCTCGCCTTTTATCCTCCGATCGATCCCGCTCCGGTCTCTGTGATTCTCCCGCTCTCGGGCCTCGCCTTTTATACCTCCGATCCGATCCGGTCTCGGTGATCCTCCCGCTCTCGGGCCTCGCCTTTTATCCTCTGATCCGATCCCGCTCCAGTCTCTGTGATTCTCCCGCTCTCGGGCCTCGCCTTTTATCCTCTATTAAGTGCATCATTAGCTATCGAACCATAGAAAAGATACAGCACAGAAGGGGGCCATTCAGCCCATTGTATCCGCACCGGCTCGAGGAACAACCAGGTACCCATTCTGATTGCACCTTATTTTTTGTTCAAGGGATGTGGGTGTCGCTGGTGAGGCCAACATTTATTGCCCATCCCTAATTGCCCTTGTCCACTCACGTGCATTTTCTAGCAAGGGTCACTGGATTGTGATCAAGAGCAGGAATATGGCTGATTCTTTGCCTCCCTAGCCCAGGACTGTCGAGTCCAAATCAGCCCTACTGCTGTTCAGGCTGAGATCAGTTAACTGAGCAATGAAGGCCTTTCAGTCTGTTTGGCTCAATACTATTGACTGAGCTTAGTGAGGGACTCTCACATGAGCATTTTGGTACCAAGAACTAATATTTTCATGACTATACCTCAAAGTGAATATGAATTTTTAACTTTACGACTCTTTATAAGGTGCCTACTATGCCCTCTCTCCCATCCCGTTCAATATTCCATCCAATATGCCACCAGATACTGTACTACGAAGAGAGGCAATATAAACTAAATGGTACAATTCTAAAGGGGGTACAGGAACAGAGAGATCTGGGGGTATATGTACATAAATCTTTGAAGGTGGCAGAACATAAGAACATAAGAAATAGGAGCAGGAGTCGGCCAATCGGCCCCTCGAGCCTGCTCCACCATTCAATAAGATCATGGCTGATCTGATCCTAACCTCAAATCTAAATTCATGTCCAATTTCCTGCCCGCTCCCCGTAACCCCTAATTCCCTTTACTTCTAGGAAACTGTCTATTTCTGTTTTAAATTTATTTAATGATGTAGAACAGGTTGAGAAAGTGGTTAAAAAAGCATACGGGATCCTGGGCTTTATAAATAGATGTGGAGATGCCGGTGGTGGACTGGGATGGACAAATGTAAGGACTTGCACAACACCAGGTTATAGTCCAACAGTTTTATTTAAAATCACAAGCTTACGGAGCTTTCCTCCTTCGAAGGAGCTCTCCACCTGACGAAGGAGGAAAGCTCCGAAAGCTTGTGATTTAAAATAAAACTGTTGGACTATAACCTGGTGTTGTGCAAGTCCTTACATTTATAAATAGAGGCATAGAGAACAAAAGCAAAGAAATTATGTTGAACTTTTAAAAAACACTGGCGTGGTCGCAACTGGAGTATTGTGTCCAGTTCTGGGCACCGCACTTTAGGAAGGACGTGAAGGCCTTAGAGAGGGTGCAGAAAAGATTTACTGGAATGGTATCAGGGATGAGGGACTTCAGGTACGTGGATAGACTGGAGAAGCTGGGGTTGTTCTCCTTGGAACAGAGAAGATTAAGAGGAGATTTGATAGAAGTGTTCAAAATCATGAAACGTTTAGATAAAGTAAATAAAGAGAAACTGTTCTCAATGGCGGAAGGATCGAGAACCAGAGGAGACAGATTTAAGGTGATCGGCAAAAGAACAAAAGGCGATATGAGGAAAAACTTATGATCTGGAATGCGCTGCCTGAAATGGTGGTGGAAGCAGATTCAATCGTGGCTTTCAAAAAGGAATTGGATAAATACTTGAAGGGAAAAATTTGTTGAGGTTCAGGGAAAGAGCGGGGGAATGGGACGAACTGGATTGCTCTTGAGAGCCGGCACAGGCTTGATGGGCCGAATGGCCTCCTTCTGTGCTGTAACCATTCTATGATAATTCCTTTTCCATAGCTATCTCTAACATTTGTTCCATATCCTTGCCTAGTGCACCTATATTCTCACGTCCACCATCATTTGTGAAAAAAACGATAATATTTATTTAATATCTCCTTCATCCTCCACGATGAGAGCCCCTCCTCCTTCATTCCTGTGTGGTCTTTTCTTCGCTTTAATTATTCTTCTACTTTTCATGTTTATAAAAGCCCTTACTATTTCCTTTTATATTATCTGCAAGCTTTTTTTCATATTCCCTTTTAGCCCTTCCAATCTCCCTTTCCACATTCCCGCTACACTCTCTATATTCCTCACGATAATCATTAGTATTGTTAGCCCTAATTGTATTATTTGCCTCCCTTTTCAGTTTCATTTGTTTTAATCTCTCTACTTATCCATAGAACTCCTTTGTAGCCCCTTTTCATCATATAAAAAGATATTTGCAGCTGCACAGGCAGTTAGAGCAATTTTTCATCATCAATAAATGACCAAAGAATATTCTGAACTGAGGAGGATTTAACTGCGATTTCACAGTAGAAAAGTATTTGCCTTATTTATTAGGGTTTAGTCCCCCTTCAGTTTCTGTCTCAACTAATTTTATTTTATCACATCGCATCCTCGTGCCAAACCCAGTCTTCTGATTCCTGCAGATGAAATCAATGCTGGGATGTAGGTGTGTTTTGTGCATTCCTCTCTTTGTTCCTCTCAGGGTTGTTTGAAGGGTTTGTTGTGACATTTCTACATGTTGGTCGCAAAGTAGCCTGTGATCCTAGTAAACCTGTAACCCCCAGCCTTCAGAGCAAGCTGACTATGCCTGATGGAGGTTTTATTGTATTAAGTAGCAAATGCTATCCCAATGACAGTCCTGTTATAGCCTGCTTTTATTAATGGTGAAAAATACTAACATTGTTCTTATAACATTCAAGATCTATGACTTTGGCGTAAAATGAATTGGATAACAGAGTCGAAATTGTGTGACAAACAACTGTGAGGGTATCCCTGGTAGCTATGATTAATGAAGCTAGCTTCCATGGTTACTGCTGTGTAAGAGGACTGAAAAAGATGGAATTGGCTACTGTAGCTGAGTGCAGAATGAGCCAAGTGGAGTTGGAAACCTCGGTAGAACCACATTCCAGTAAGGGAGTGGCCCCTTCAGGAAAGATGGGGAGGAAATTGGAAAAAAAAAGAAAGATTAGTGACTTTACACCCTGAGCTTAAATGTTGAGCTGCGCAGCAGGTAATTTTCACAATGGCAAGCACTAAAATGACTCAACTTTGGGCCTATTCTAGCCCCATCTGCCTGTTAGGTGGACAATGAAGACCCAATGGCACGATTTGAACGAGAGCAAGAAATTTCCCAGAGTCCTAGGAATCCCAGAGTCCAGGATTTCTTCCTCAAAGAACACAACCAAAAATATATTAACTGTTCATTCATCACATCATCATTTGTGGGATCTTCCTGTGTTCAAAAGTGCTGTTGAGTTTATATAGAAACATCAGTAACTTTGTTTCACAGTAATACATTAAACACCTTGCTGTGCGCAAACTGGCTGCTGCGTTTACTTTCATTACGACAGTACTTCATTGGTTGTGAAGCATTTGGGAGGTATATAAATGCAAGTCTTTCTTTATTAGCTAGTTATAGTAAACGATGTACTGCAGGTTGATACAGAAGTTGGGGAGACAGCAGTTGCAGTCAGGATGTTATACATGTGAGAACTCATCCTTTATCTAATCAAAATGTTGGTTGTATAAATCCTTCTTTGCTTCTCTGCCAGGCGCAGAGTAGGGTGGAAAGCAAAATATTGCAGATGCTGGAAATCAAACAAAAACAGAAAATGCTGGAAACACTAAGATCAGGCAGCGCCTCAAGAGAACAAACTACTTTATGTTTCGGGTGTGGATAGTTCTCTGCAGATGTTGACTGATCTGCCATTCCAGCATTTTCTGCTTTTCTTGCGGAATATGCTTCATGATTTTCAAATCACAACTGTCAAGGCAAAAAAGGCAGAAGCACCTTAAACCACAAGCTCATCCTTGATCCACAAATAATTAAGTTGCGGAGGTAAAGCTGGAGAGCACTGAAACAGTGATAAATTTTTGTTTTGCTCACTGCTAATGTCAATGGAATTGCAGAATTATCGTCGAGTTAGATTTTGAGTTTTGCTGAAATCATTTTCAGGAAACTGGCCACTTTGCACAGTTACTTATCAGAACTGGTTAACAGTGCCAGAGTGCCCATTTGCTTTTAGTTCATAAATATCTGAATATTTCTTAAAAAGTCAATCAAAAGCATTACTGTTGAGCTATTAACCTTGAAATGTTTATCTCTTTCAACAGTGCCTATGTGTGATGAAACATTATCATAGACACCTTGCAGGTTCATGATAAGGTCAGCAACACAGGCAGCTCAAAAATGAATTTCACTGAACAGAAAATTGCTGAGGCACATCAACAGCAGTACAGTTTGTTCTTGCAAAGAAATACGTTGTTCCCCTACACTAGCCATTGCAATTAAAGGAGTCAATGTCGAGAACCGGAGAAAGGACACAACAGTGAAGTGATTCGAGGTTACCTCTAAAATATCTATCCGAAAGCAAAGAAAACCCACCACAGCTCGCTTTTAGACACAGCTCAATAATCTGTAGTGGGTTCAGGAGCAGGTTCAGCAACTCTCCCAAGTTTAATAGGAGCTCATAAACAAGATTCCATTCTCTCACTTCAGGATCATGACCTTTAATCTTTGGGAGTGAGAAAAGGCTGGTCCAAAGTAAGAGAAAACTTTACATGAGAATTCTATCAGCGGGGGCCTCACACGCACACAAAACAACAAATAATAGTGGGCGGGAATGGAGGCGGAAAATGAGAGCAGAAATTGGTCACAGTCCCCCACCCAACCACTGGCAGCAAAATGGTGCGTGACCCAAAGAATCCGAAATAGTGGAGGAAATACAAATCCCACAAAAAACAGTCCGAGTGCCACGTCCTGGGATTTACTGCTGGTTATAGAATAGTACATTTAAAATTATCCTTTCCAGTGGTGAGGAATTTCTTTATGATTGGAGAAACATTGATTTATGTAGAAACTCAAAAGCCACCAGCTGAATTTGAAAGATTACTCAGTCAGACAGCATATTCAACCCGAGAACAACTGCCCCATCACTCCGCAGTCAGCACACTAATACACTATGTGGCCAGTGTCAGTCAGCACACTAATACACTATGTGGCCAGTGTCAGTCCACACTAATACACTATGTGGCCAGTGTCAGTCCACACTAATACACTATGTGGCCAGTGTCAGTCCACACTAATACACTATGTGGCCAGTGTCAGTCCACACTAATACACTATATGGCCAGTGTCAGTCCACACTAATACACTATGTGGCCAGTGTCAGTCCACACTAATACACTATATGGCCAGTGTCAGTCCACACTAATACACTATGTGGCCAGTGTCAGTCCACACTAATACACTATATGGCCAGTGTCAGTCCGCACTAATACACTATGTGGCCAGTGTCAGTCAGCACACTAATACACTATGTGGCCAGTGTCAGTCCACACTAATACACTATGTGGCCAGTGTCAGTCCACACTAATACACTATGTGGCCAGTGTCAGTCCACACTAATACACTATGTGGCCAGTGTCAGTCCACACTAATACACTATATGGCCAGTGTCAGTCCACACTAATACACTATATGGCCAGTGTCAGTCCACACTAATACACTATGTGGCCAGTGTCAGTCCACACTAATACACTATATGGCCAGTGTCAGTCCACACTAATACACTATGTGGCCAGTGTCAGTCCACACTAATACACTATATGGCCAGTGTCAGTCCACACTAATACACTATGTGGCCAGTGTCAGTCCACACTAATACACTATGTGGCCAGTGTCAGTCCACACTAATACACTATATGGCCAGTGTCAGTCCACACTAATACACTATATGGCCAGTGTCAGTCCACACTAATACACTATGTGGCCAGTGTCAGTCCACACTAATACACTATATGGCCAGTGTCAGTCCACACTAATACACTATGTGGCCAGTGTCAGTCCACACTAATACACTATATGGCCAGTGTCAGTCCACACTAATACACTATGTGGCCAGTGTCAGTCCACACTAATACACTATGTGGCCAGTGTCAGTCCACACTAATACACTATATGGCCAGTGTCAGTCCACACTAATACACTATATGGCCAGTGTCAGTCCACACTAATACACTATGTGGCCAGTGTCAGTCCACACTAATACACTATATGGCCAGTGTCAGTCCACACTAATACACTATGTGGCCAGTGTCAGTCAGCACACTAATACACTATGTGGCCAGTGTCAGTCCACACTAATACACTATGTGGCCAGTGTCAGTCAGCACACTAATACACTATGTGGCCAGTGTCAGTCCACACTAATACACTATGTGGCCAGTGTCAGTCCACACCAATACACTATGTGGCCAGTGTCAGTCAGCACACTAATACACTATGTGGCCAGTGTCAGTCCACACTAATACACTATGTGGCCAGTGTCAGTCCACACTAATACACTATGTGGCCAGTGTCAGTCCGCACTAATACACTATGTGGCCAGTGTCAGTCCACACTAATACACTATTTGGCCAGTGTCAGTCCACACTAATACACTATGTGGCCAGTGTCAGTCCGCACTAATACACTATGTGGCCAGTGTCAGTCCACACTA
>NW_027139196.1:0-14741 GCF_035084215.1 Heptranchias perlo
AGTGATGAATGCAGCCATGGCGCCCCCCCCATCCTGACAGTGTGAGTTTGAAGGGGTCCGCAAAGTAGGTAAATGTGTTGCACATTAATAATTTTGAGTGGAAAGGCAAAGGTGTTGCAGCCAAAACTTTGTCTGAAGTGACAGAGTGCCCTGCTGCAATAAATGAGGTTTTCCCCCCAACTGTCAAAAAATCCTTTGCATCTCCCGCTGGCTGCTGACTGAAACACGTCTGTTCTAACAGGGAGTGTTTCCCACAGCACGGGAAACATGCTGAGGATCCTTCAAAATTGCACCCCTGCCAAAATCTCCAATGAGGTCTGTCAAGTACCTCAACTAGCTAAATAAGTATCTAAATTTTCATCCTGCCGGCTTTAATTACTGGTGGGGATCCCGCATGCGAGAGCTGCACGCGCAGCCAAACGAGTCATTGGGGAACCCAGAAGTGAGCGGGTTGGAGCCAGGCTATGAACCCGCTCCGGGATTCCGTCATTTTCGGAGCCCCCCTGCCCCCAACGCACCCGCTCGGCCATCCGAAAATCGGCCCCTTGGTTACAGAAAAGAAAAAAAAGAAAGAACTTGCATTTATATAGCACCTTTCACGGCCTCAGGACGTCCCAAAGCGCTTTACAGCCAATGAAGTACTTTGGAAGTATAATCACTGTTGCACTGTAGGAAATGCAGCAACCAATTTGCGCACAGCAAGATCCCACAAACAGCAATGAAATAAATAACCAGATAATCTGTTTTTAGCGATGTTGGTCGAGGGATAAATATTGGCCCAGGACACGGGGGAGAACTCCCCTGCTCTTCTTCAAAATAGTGCCATAGGATCTTTTACATCCACCTGAGAGGGCAGACGTGGCCTGGAGGAGTCAAACAGCAGAGAACGTTCCAGATATCGGGTATTTAGGAAAGGAGGAAAGGTTCGGAGGAGATGACTTTCACCACGGACTTTGGTCCTGCATCTTGGTTCATCAATTTATAAAAGACTGTCTTCATATTGTCACAAGAGTTCATTGTACCATAGTAAGTACGCCACAGGAGGAGGCCATGCGGCCCATCAGGCCTGTGCTGGCTCTTTGAAAGAGCTATCCAATCCGACCCAACCCCCCGCTCTTTCCCCACAGCCCTGAAATTTTTTGTTCCCTTCAAGTATTTATTTAATTCCCTTTTTGAAAGTTGCTACTGAATCTGCCTCCACCGCCCACTGTCATCTCAGCTGACAGTGCATTGATTAAAAAGAAAGACAAACTTGCAAAGTGGGGAAAATTGCCAGAACCTTATGAAAAGCAGCTGCCAGTTCACTGTAGTGATTATAAGTGTGAATTGTAACACATCGATTACACCCACCTGTTGAAAGTACCGATACTGGAACAATTACTGAGGTTAACAGCTTCAGCTGAAATTTCTGACAGTCTGTTTTGTGACTCGTTTGTGCTCGTCATGGTGAAGGATGTTCGAGGTGGGGGCAATGGGACATGATCTCCCTTTCAGTGTTGGTATCAAGCATTCCCTGGCCAGGTACCCGACGCAGAGTCACGTTCGGCCCTTCAACCTCTTTTACCTTCAGCTCCCTGTTCAATCTCATCTTGAATGTCGACATAGTTTCTGCCTCAACAACTAACCCTGCGAGTGAATCCCACGGCCTTATAACTCTGAGTGGGAAGAAGTTTCTTCTGCCCCCTCTGGTCTAAATCTCTTGTATTTAATCTTGTGTCCATGGCGCCCTGGTTCTGGACCCTCAAATACTGGAAACGCTCTGCTTCTATCTACATAGAATTACATAGAGTGAACAGCACAGAAACAGGCCATTCGGCCCAACTGGTCCATGCTATGTGTTTATGCTCCACACGAGCCTCCTCCCTCTCTACTCCATCAAACACCATCAGCATATCCTTCTAATCCATTCTCCCTCATGTGTTTATCCAGTTTCCCATTAAAGGCATCTATCCTATTCGCCTCAACTACTCCTTGTGGTAGCGAGTTCCACATTCTCACCACTCTCTGGGTAAAGAAGTTTCTCCTGAATTTCCTATTGGATTTATTAGTGACTATTTTATATTTATGGCCCCTGGTCTCCCCCACAAGTGGAAACATCTTCTCCATGTCTACCCTATCAAACCCTTTCATTATCTTAAAGATTTCGATCAGGTAACCCCTTAGTCTTCCCTTTTCTCGAGAAAAGAGTCCCAGCCTGCTCAATCTTTCCTGATAGGTATAACCCCTCAGTTCTGGTATCATCCTAGTAAATCTTTTTTGTACCTTCCCCAGTGCCTCTGTATCCTTTCTATAATATGGGGACCAGAACAGTCACCGTACTCCAAGTATGGTTTAACCAAGGTTCAGCAAAAGGTATCTACTTTGTCCTAGACAGCTGAGACTTTCAAGAAGTATATCAGAGATGGGTTTTACACTGCTGGATACAGAATTATTCGACAGCACCTCCCAAACCCGTGACCTCCATCATCGAGAAATTCAAGGGCAGCAGGTGCACAGGAACACCATCACCTCCAAGTTCTCCTCCAAGTCACAAACACCATCCCGACTTGGACATATATCGGCCGATCCTTCATGGTCAGCGTGTCAAAATCCTGGAACTCCCTCCCTAACAGCACTGTGGGAGCACCTTCACCACACGGACTGCAGCGGTTCAAGACCACCACCTTCTCAAGGGGCAACTGAGTATAGGCAATAAATGCCGGCCTTGCCAGCGATGCCCACATCCCGAGATTGAATTTTTAAAAAACTTTTTGCTGCTATTCACAGCTTTCCTCTGGGGTCCCTCAAGCGAATGGTTGAATCTAGATGGTAATTGTTGGCTGTTCCACTACAGAGAGCATCACAGCTAAGCCTGTTCCTGTCCCCACTCCGAATGTACAGTTTCCAGGGATTGTTCCCACTTCTTAGCCCGGGGGTGGGCTGCTGAGAGCAACTGTAGCGGCCCCCAACTTATCAAGAAAGACTGAATGGACTGGGGCTCTTTTCTCCAGAAAAGAGGAGACTGAGGGGTGAACTGATCTTTAAGATAATGAAAGGGTTTGATAAGGTAGACATAGAGAAGGTGTTTCCACTTGTGGGGGAGACCAAAGCTAGGGGCCATAAATATAAGATAGTCATTAATAAATCCAATAGGGAATTCAGGAGAAACTTCTTTAACCAGAGAGTGGTGAGAATGCTGGCCTTTATATCTAGAGGACTAGAGTACAAGGGGGCAGAAGTTATGCTGCAGCTATACAAAACCCTGGTTAGACCGCACCTGGAGTACTGTGAGCAGTTCTGGGCACCGCACCTTCGGAAGGACATATTGGCCTTGGAGGGAGTGCAGCGTAGGTTTACTAGAATGATACCCGGACTTCAAGGGCTAAGTTACGAGGAGAGATTACACAAATTGGGGTTGTATTTTCTAGAGTTTCGAAGGTTAAGGGGTGATCTGATCGAAGTTTATAAGATATTAAGGGGAACGGATAGGGTGGATAGAGAGAAACTATTTCCGCTGGTTGGGGATTTTAGGAGTAGGGGGCACAGTCTAAAAATTAGAGCCAGACCTTTCAGGAGTGAGATTAGAAAACATTTCTACACACAAAGGGTGGTAGAAGTTTGGAACTCTGTTCCGCAAACGGCAATTGATACTAGCTCAATTGCTAAATTTAAATCTGAGATAGATAGCTTTTTGCCAATCAAAGGTATTAAGGGATATGGGCCAAAGGCAGGTATATAGAGTTAGATCACAGATCAGCCATCATCCTATCAAATGGCGGAGCAGGCATGAGGGGCTGAATGGCCTACTCCTGTTCCTATGTTCCAACAGGGAATTCAGGAGAAACTTCTTTAACCAGAGAGTGGTGAGAATGTGGAACTCGCTACCACAAGGAGTGGTTGAGGTGAATAGCATGGATGCATTAAAGGGGAAGCTGGATAAACACATGAGGGAGAAAGGAATAGAAGGATATGCTGATCGGGTGAGATGAAGAAGGTTAGGCGGAGACTCATGTGGAGCAAAAACACCGGCATGGACCAGTTGGGCCGAATGGCCTGTTTCTGTGCTGTACATTCGATGTAATTCTTCCCTACATGCGATCACTGAATCAATGTCTAGGCTCAAACATGGAGACTGTTCGCTCTAGCGCGAAGCTTCAGAATCGTATCCCGAGACAAGTAATTAACTTCGGCAGCAGAAAGGGAGAAAATCGGGGCGGGGGGGGGGGAATGGTTTTTTCTCTACAAGGACCCTCCCCCCACTCCCGATTGTGCTTTCCGGCCTCTCTCCCCCACCTCCCCGTTTGTAATTGTGAGTCCAATGATGAGAGAATTACCTGTAGGAGGTGTCTGGCATGAGATCCTGTATCACGTAGGCTGTGACGTTGTCCACTGTAAGTTGGTTCTCCCCGAGATCAATGCTGTACGAAAGGATCTCAGACCCATTATTGCACGGTGCGTCCCATTTGATGGCAAGGCACGTAGAGGCCGACGCCAGACTCGGGTCTATGTGTTCGTCGTCCAGTATGTAGAGGGTGGAGACAGCGGAAGGGACTGAGGCAGGGGTGGTGTAGCTTGCCAGACTGCTGCAGGGTCCCACACCCGCCTGGTTAGTGGCCTGAACACAAAGGGGAAAGAGAACAAACTGTCAAGAGATTGTTAAAGACCTGCCATGCGTCAAGGAGGAACATTAGGCCCAAAAGCCTCAACGCATCATGAAGGCACCTCCCCCGCGAGGCCTGGGAAGTCCCCACATGGAAGGGAACATACCCCGGATGTGCCCATCTGGCTGTCTGTTTCCTGTTGACAAAGCCAAAAGGCAGTAGAATGATGCAGCATAGATGGAGGCCATTCGGCCCATCCTGTCTCTGCCGGCTCCTTGAAAGAGCTGTCCAATTATTCCCACTCCCCCTGCTCTTTCCACAATAGCCCTGCAAATATTTCCATTTCAATTCTACCATCCAATTCCCTTTTGAAAGTTACTATTGAATCTGCTTCCACCGCCCTTTCAGGCAGCGCATTCCAGATCAGAACAACTCGCTGCGTAAAAAAAAAAATTCTCCTCCTCATTCTTTTGGCAATTATCTTCAAATTAATTAGGTTCAAATCCGCCAACCGTCTTTTGAGCTATTATAGGGTTATTGAGGCCAGTTCTCAGTTTGATGTTCCTAACCATCTCTTATTATTGGGAGACCTAAGCATAGGCCCACAGAACAGATCACCACTGAGGTTACAAAGAGTAGGAGTGAAGATGATGTTAACCAAATAGCAGAGTGTTGGTGGCGTCTGGTTTGAGTTTGAAAAGCTGTCAGATTGTAGGAAGAAGGAAAGAAAAAGGAAAGAACTTGCATTTCTACAGCCCCTTTCACAACCTTGAGACATCCCAAAGCGCTTTACAGCCAATTAAGTACTTTTTGAAGTGTGGTCACTGTTGCAATGAAGGAAATGCGGCAGCCAATTTACGCACAGCAAGATCCCGCAAACAGCAATGTGACAATGACCAGATAATATGTTCTTTTGTGATGTTGGTTGAGGTATAAATATCAGCCCCAGGACGCCAGGGAGAACTCCCCCGCTCTTCTTCGAAATAGCGGCCGTGGGATCCTGAGAGAGCGGTCGAGGCCTCGGTTTGACGTCTCATCTGAAATACGGCACCTCCGACGGTGCAGCACTCCCTCGGCACTGGCACCGGGAGTGTCGGCCTGGATTATGTGCTCAAGCCTCCGGAGCGAGGCTCCGACCCAGGACCTTCCGGCTCAGAGACCAAGGGAGGTGAGTGCTGAGGTATTGGGAGGTGAATGCAGCAGCCCAATGAGTCTTGATTTCAATACTGAGGGAAGGAGGAACTTAAGAGGAGGAGAAGAATGTTCAGAAGAGCAAAGAAGGAATAAGAGCGTCAAGAACGAAAATCTGCCTTTGTTGTTGGGCATTTACCAAACTGGGTACCAGGCTCATTCAGGAGGGAGCTCTGCAAAGGGATGATTTATGTGGGCCCTCCTTGGTAAAATAATTTGTTCCACAACCTGCAGGTAAGAATCAGCAAAGAATTCTGTGTATTATCACTTAAAGAACAGGAAAAAAAATTGCGTCAATAACTTGGGGTGGATCATCTAATGTTTCTGCACCTAATTTGGCCAATGATGCATACAGTTAGATTCTGTACTTGACATGTATGCACTTACTTGGGACTGATGATGATATATTTTAATTATACATTTCAGGATTGTCTGAAGCCATGCCCAGATTTATAATCCAACGAAAACCTGTCGTGCGATTAGCAATGATTATATCCCTCCCCCTGCGCAGGCTGCCCGACCTCGCATTGCATCTGGGGAGAGACGTCAAGGGAACGAACTGGAGTCCAACGGCTGAACCAGAGCTTCGCAGGACCGACAGTAGCTGACTGATGGTAATGAGCACAGCCAGGTGAGGGGACAGAAGGTACGAGAGTCACTGTCGGAACCGTTCCAGCCTGCCACTCTTTATCTTCCCCTCAATTACAAGTGAAAAAAAAATAACACATTGTGTCCTTCAGCTTGACATTTGGACCAAAGAAAAAGGAACAAACAGGCAAGAGGGTTTTTTGAAACACAAGAAAGAAAAACTTGCATTTATATAAAGCCTTTCACCTCAGGACGTCCCAAAGAGCTTCACAGCCAATGAAGTACTTTTCGAAGTGTAGTCACTGTTGTAATGTAGGAAACGCGGCAGCCAATTTGCGCACAGCAAGATCCCACAAACAGCAATGTGATGATGACCGGATAATCTGTTTTTTTTTTCAGTGATGCTGGTTGAGGGATAAATATTGGCCCCAGGACACCGGGGAGAACTCCCCCAACTCTTCTTCGATAAAGTGCCGTGGGATCTTTTATGACCATCAGATCATAACAACTCGCTGCATAAAAAACATTCTCCTCATCTCCCCCCTGGTTCTTTTGCCGATTACCTTAAATCTGTGTCCTCTGGTTACTGACCCTTCCTGCACTGGAAACAGTTTCTCCTTATTTACTCTATCAGAACCCCTCATAATTTTGAACATCTCTATTAAGTCTTCTCTGCTCTAAGGAGAACAGCCCCAGTCTCTCCACATAACTGAAGTTCCTCATCCCTGGTACCATTCGAGTAAATCTCCTCTGCACCCTCTCTAAGGCCTTGACATCCTTCCTAAAGTGTGGTTCCCAGAATTGAACACAATTCTCCAGCTGAGGCCTAACCAGTGTTTTATAAAGGTTTAGCATAACTTCCTTGCTTTTGTAGTCTATGCCTCTATTAATAAAGCCCAGGATCCCATATGCTTCTTTAACAGCTTTCTCAACTTGTCCTGCCACTTTCAAAGATTTGTGTACATACACCCCCAGGTCTCTCTGTTCCTGCACCCACTTTAAAATTGTATCATTTAGTTTATATTGCCTCTCCTCATTCTTCCAATCAAAATGAATCACTTCACACTTCTCTGCGTTAAATTTCATCTGCCATGTGTCTGCCCATTTCACCAGTCTGTCTCTGTCCTCCTGAAGTCTGTTACTATCCTCCACATTGTTTACTATATTTCCGAGTTTCGTGTCATCTGCGAGCTTTGAAATTATGCCCTGTATATTCAAGTCCAGTCATTAATATATAAAAAAACTATCCATAGCTCCAATCTGTCTTTTCATTATTATCATGAAACTCTTTATCTCCCTCAGACTTCCCTTCCACCTACAATATCCAGGCTGTCAAAACCCAAGCTTGGTGTCATCTTAGCACTATTGCTTTGTTTATCTCTTGTCTCTCTTATCTTTAGTCTTGGTGGTGTTCTGCACTGTGGGCCTCGGGCCTTGGGCCCTAATCCACACCTCAGGCCTTAACCCATATTTCTAAATACAAGTAAAACATCCATCAAGCAAGACCAGATGACATGAATGTTAGAGCCATTTACAAAGTTTGCTCTCTGTCTAAAATGGAAGCAGATTTGTTATCGGTCCAGGTGATTTGAAAGGCCTGTTTTTTGGCACTTCGGCAGATATTGGCTCCTTCCTATCTGTCGACTAACAGCTCGTATATTTTTCTCTTAACATTATTTTACTCAATTTATCAGTTTACAAATAAGCCAAACTTAACAGGAAGAAATGTCAAAGGAACAAGGACAGAAAACTCCCAGCAAATGGCTGACATTCGTATACATTTTCTGAAGCCTTGCCCCATCCTTGCTTAGCCATCTCTGCTCCATGGAATCAGTCCCAGTATCTCAAATCTCTCCTCATAACTATAGTTTCCCATCCTTGGTATCACCCTGGTGAAGCTCGACGCTCTCTTATGGCTTTAAAAGTCCTTTCTATAACGAGGCACCCAAAACTGCACCCAGTACGCTAACTGGACCCAACTGGTGCTTTTAAATAGAATTACATTGAGTGTACAGTGCAAAAACAGGCCATTTGGCTCAACTGGTCTCTTTCACCCATTGTAAGATTGTACAAATTCACTATCACCTCTTCGCCATTGTACTATACACTGTCCCATCAATCATGGCCCAGACAGTAAGGAGCATGGCCTCAAAAAGATGCCTTTTTGTCAGCTTTAGAACAGAGCCTGTTACCTCATCATGCCTGCAATCTCTCGAGTCAGGCTGTCCGGTTCATAACGAAGAGCGGGCTGCCTTCTGTCGCGTACGTGTGTCAATTAAAGTGGATTCACCTAGCTCGAAACCCACTTCACTTTGGGCCTTGGTTTTGTGTCCTGGGCCAATATATATATCCCTCAACCAACATCACTAAAAACAGATTATCTGGTCATTCATCTCATTGCCGTTTGTGGATCTTGCTGTGCGCGAATTGGCTGCCGCATTTCCCTACTTTACAACAGTGATCACGCCTCAAAAGTACTTCATTGGCTGTGAAGCGCTTTGGGACGTCCTGAGGTTGTGAAAGGCGCTATATAAATGCAAGTTCTTTCTTTTCTTTTACATCCACAGTCTGGGCTTGATTTGGTCCCTGACTCTACCCCACCAACCCCCCAAAGCAAAAGGACTGAACTCGAACCCACTGCCACAACCAGTCCGTGAACTTTAATAGCTTGTCCTGAAGTAATTATTAATGGGAGAACACATTAACGTGGATCTCCAGGAGAAACGGCAGCGTCTCAAACTCATTTCTTCAAATGCAACACGAATTTGATTGCGACTGTCTCACTGCCTGAAGCTCACAGACAGTTTAATTTAATCTGCTAATAATCAGACACTGAACCAAAAGCAGCACTGAACTCAGGGTGACCTTTAGTGCAGACTTGCCCAAGTCACTACTGCTGGTTTTAACCCCGAGCTGCCCAGAAGAGAGGACAACAACTTGCATTTATACAGCGCCTTTAACGTAGTGAAACGTCCCAAGGTGCTTCACAGGAGCGATTATCAAACAAAATTTGACATCGAGCCACATAAGGAGATATTAGGACAGAAGACTAAAAGCCTGGTCAAAGGGGTAGGGTTTTAAGGAGTATCTTAAAGGAGGAGAGAGAGATAATTCCTGAGCTTAGGGCCTAGGCAGCTGATGGCATGGCCGCCAATGGTGGGGCAAATGGAGTGGGGAGGATGCGCAAGAAGCCAGTTACAAACAAGCAAGTTAATTCCCCTGGAACTTGACCCTTTTCCGTCGTCTCTGATATTAACCCATGGGGTTCCACAGGCGGATGAGGTGGCCGCCGAAAGCGGGCAGGGGCCTCGTGACTTTATGTAAATTGGACCCTGACAGTATTTTAACCGGGGCCCGAGCGGGGAATCTGCTGCAGTTTTCAGGCCAGGCTTAAAGAGGTTGGCAGCAGTCGGGAAGGAAGGAGAGGCCCCCGAAGCCTCGGTTTAACGTCTCACCCAAAAGACGGCACCACCAACAATGCAGCACTCCCTCAGTACTGCACTGGGAGCGTCAGCCTGGATTATGTGCTCAAGTCTCTGGAGTGGGACTCGAACCCATAACCTTCTAACTCAGAGGCAACAGTGCTGCCCACTGAGCCATGACTGACACTTGGCAGCGTGAATGTTTAATTGGCGTGTACAATGTCTGATATTGTCCCTTTCACACCATTGCCCAAAGCCAAAGTGACCCCCAATGTGCGACTCCCCTAACACTAGCAACTGGGTTGACATGTGACACATGAGGAGACTTTCATCCCATCGCCATGAGCTAGATCTGAACCCAGGAACCAGAGGTGAAAGCCCAACATGGGACTCACTGATCCAGCCAGCTCCGCCCTCATTATTATAGGCTTTGTTTGTTGTGGAGTGCAGCTGGTGTGGGTTCAAACTCCCAGTGTGATGCGTGACACCAAGAATGCAGCAAAACCTCCCCTCTCCAGACGAGAGCAAAGTCCCAGTGAGATTTCACTGGTGGGCATGTTAGCACCGAGACACTGGGGGTCATTTTACAAGTGGGTAAGAAGGGATGGGGGTATGGTGAGAGGGTGAGAAGGTGGGCGGATGGGGTTGAAGGATACGGTGAGAGGGTGGGTCGGTGGGATTGAGGGATATGGTGGGAGGGTGGGTCGGTGGGGTTGGGGGATATGGTGGGAGGGTGGGTCGGTGGGGTTGGGGGATATGGTGGGAGGGTGGGTCGGTGGGGTTGGGGGATATGGTGGGAGGGTGGGTCGGTGGGGTTGGGGGATATGGTGGGAGGGTGGGTCGGTGGGGTTGGGGGATATGGTGGGAGGGTGGGTCGGAGGGGTTGGGGGATATGGTGAGAGGGTGGGTCGGTGGGGTTGGGGGATATGGTGGGAGGGTGGGTCGGTGGGGTTGGGGGATATGGTGGGAGGGTGGGTCGGTGGGGTTGGGGGATATGGTGGGAGGGTGGGTCGGTGGGGTTGGGGGATATGATGAGAGGGTGGGTCGGTGGGGTTGGGGGATATGGTGAGAGGGTGGGTCGGTGGGGTTGGGGGATATGGTGAGAGGGTGGGTCGGTGGGGTTGAGGGATATGGTGGGTCGGTGGGGTTGAGGGATATGGTGGGTCGGTGGGGTTGGGGGATATGGTGAGAGGGTGGGTCGGTGGGGTTGAGGGATATGGTGGGTCGGTGGGGTTGGGGGATATGGTGGGAGGGTGGGTCGGTGGGTTTGAGGGATAAGGTGAGAGGGTGGGTCGGTGGGTTTGGGGGATATGGTGAGAGGGTGGGTCGGTGGGGTTGGGGGATATGGTGGGAGGGTGGGTGGGTGGGGTTGGGGGATATGGTGGGAGGGTGGGTGGGTGGGGTTGGGGGATATGGTGGGAGGGTGGGTCGGTGGGGTTGGGGGATATGGTGGGAGGGTGGGTCGGTGGGGTTGGGGGATATGGTGGGAGGGTGGGTCGGTGGGGTTGGGGGATATGGTGGGAGGGTGGGTGGGTGGGGTTGGGGGCTATGGTGGGAGGGTGGGTGGGTGGGGTTGGGGGATATGGTGGGAGGGTGGGTGGGTGGGGTTGGGGGATATGGTGGGAGGGTGGGTCGGTGGGGTTGGGGGATATGGTGGGAGGGTGGGTGGGTGGGGTTGGGGGATATGGTGGGAGGGTGGGTCGGTGGGGTTGGGGGATATGGTGGGAGGGTGGGTCGGTGGGGTTGGGGGATATGGTGGGAGGGTGGGTCGGTGGGTTTGAGGGATATGGTGGGAGGGTGGGTCGGTGGGGTTGGGGGATATGGTGGGAGGGTGGGTCGGTGGGGTTGGGGGATATGGTGGGAGGGTGGGTGGGTGGGGTTGGGGGATATGGTGGGAGGGTGGGTCGGTGGGTTTGAGGGATATGGTGGGAGGGTGGGTCGATGATTTCTAAAAAGGGACAGGTTCATTGGGCCTGAATGCCCATTCCCTATTGCTAAAAATTGTTCCGTTCTCAGAACTCCCAGGGTGAATGCTGCAATAAGTGTCCAGATTTTAGCAATGTGAGTCATCTCCTTTTCACTTGAAGTTTCTAAAGCACATTTCTATTAATATTGATGTAAGAATTACAGGTGAATATAAGAATAAGCAAATGTGAGTATAATTACAGCGGCTGTCATCAGGGCAGCTCGGTACCGTTCTGAGTGATGCTAAGAATACTGATCAGGCCCTGAGGGCCTGTAACGGCCGTGCACCTGAAAAAAATAACATTCTAATTCTCGCTATTAATCTACATGACCATCGAAGTTCTCCGTGCTTGGTTTATAATTACCTTCACCACCTTCGATACTTTCTAATTGTCTTTTAAATTTCTGATATCTTCTTTCTCAACCATGGCTCGTTGGACAGCACTCTCGCCTCTGGGTCAGGAGGTGGTGGGTTCTGAGCCCCACTCCAGAGACTTGAGCACATAATCCAGGCTGACACACTCCCGGTGCAGTACTGAGGGAGTGCTGCACTGTCGGAGGTGCCGTCTTTTGGATGAGATGTTAAACTGAGACTCAGTCTGCCCTCTCAGGTGGACGTTAAAAAGATCCCACGGCCACTATTTTAAAGGAGAGCAGGGGAGTTCTCCCCGGTGACCTGGGCCAATATTTATCCCTCAACCGACATTATTAAAAACAGATTATCTGGTCATTATCACTTTGCTGTTTGTGGGATCTTGCTGTGCGCAAATCGACCGCCGCGTTCCCTACATTGCAACAGTGACTACACTTCAAAAGTAATTAATTGGCTGTAAAGCGCTTTGGGACGTCCTGAGGTCATGAAAGGTGCTATATAAATGTAAGTCTTTCTTTATAGTAATGTAAATCGGGCGGTTTCTATAATGGCGACAAGTTGAAAATCCAGCTCCACTGACTCCTCACTGTCGTATAGTTCCAAAGGCTCCAGTGATTCTTTGCAACCTCACCCAAATGACCATTATTCAACCGTGAGCTGCATCACTGAGTGACAGTGGGAAATTTGATCACAGGGGCATCACAGTCAAATCCAATCGTCCGTCGGCACAGGGGTCACTTGATAAAGAAAGAACCTGCATTTATATAGCACCTTTCACAGCCTCGGGACGTCCTAAAGTGCTTTACAGCCAATGAAGTACTTTTTGAAGTGTAGTCACTGTTGTAATGTAGGAAACGCAGTAGCCAATTTGCACACAGCAAGATCCCACAAACAGCAATGAAATAATTGACCAGATAATGTGTGTTTTATTTGGTGGCGTTGGTTGAGGGAGAAATATTATCCAGGACACTGAGGAGAATTCCTTCTGAACAGGCAGTCAAGGCCTCGGTTTAACGTCCCATCTGAAAGATGGCACTTCCGACAGTGTAGCACTCCCTCGGTACTGCACTCAAGGGTCAGCCTAGATTATAGGCTCAAATCCTGAGGTGAGAATGCTAACAGGAGCACGACAATTGACATCGGCGTTCCTGGGCTGGGGAAAGGAAAAATCATCCAGAGCTCCGACCTTGTTACCCCTACCAGGGGAGGACAGGATCGACCTTATCTGCGATGTCTGCCTCTACAACAACAACTTGCATTTATGTAGAGCCTTTAACGTAGTAAATCGTCCCAAGGCGCTGCACAGGAGCGTAAATGAGGCACAAATTTGACACTGACCCACATAAGGAGACATTAGGACAGGTGACCAAAAGCTTGGTCAAAGAGGTAGGTTTTTAAGGAGCGTCTTAAAGGAGAGAGGGGTAGAGAGGCGGAGAGGTTTAGGGAGGGAATTCCAGAGATTAGGGGCCTAGCAATACTCACCATGTGAGCTCGCACACGACTATTGGAGGGAGCACTAGGTAGTGTTGGAACTGTACCCCAGCAAGGAGACACTGACCAGGAAATTCCTGGGAGTAGGATGTCCCGGCCAATGTTTTAGAAAAGCTTCTAAGAAAACAGGAACAGATGTGTGAATAAAAGTTAGGAGGCACAGTGGTAGTGTGAATGGGAGCAGGAAGTTACAAAGGGACAATGGAGAGGGTGCAAAGGAGATTTATTAAAATGGTACCAGGGATGAGAGGCTTCAGTTATGTGGAGAGTCCAGTGAAACTGGGATTGTTCTCCTCAGAGTAGAGACGATTAAGGGGAGATTTAGTAGACGTGTTCAAAATTACGGTTTTCGTAGAGTAGATAAGGAGAAACTGTTTCCAGTGGCAGGAGGGTCGGTAACCAGAGGACACAGATTTAAGATAATTGGCAAAAGAACCAGAGGGGAGATAAGGAGACATTTTTTTACGCAGAAAGTTGTGATGATCTGGAATGCTCTGCCTGAAAGGGCGGTGGAAGCAGATTAAATAGGAACTTTCAAAAGGGAACTGGATAATTACCTGAAAAGGAAAAATTTGCAGGGCTATGGGGAAAGAGCAGGGGGAGTGGGACTAATTGGATAGCTCCTTCAAAGAGCTGGCACAGGGACGATGGGCCGAATGGCCTCCTTCTGTGCTGCATGATTCTATAACATAGACAGATTAAGTGAGTGGGCAAAACTATGATGGAGTTCAATGTAAGGAACTATGGGGCCATCCACTTTATATCTGAAAAAGACAAATTGGAATTTTTTCTTAATGGTAAGAAACTAGGAACTGTGGAGGGGCAAAGGGATTTGGGAGTCCAAGTACAGAAATCACTAAAAGCTAGTGCACAGGTACAAAAAGTAATCAAAAAGGCTAATGGAATGTTAGCCTTTATCTCAAGGGGGCTAGAATACAAAGGGGTGAAGTTGTGCTAGGTTGTTAAGGGAAGTAAGGGTGGAAATTGCAGAGATACTGATTAAAACCTTCCAATCCTCCTTAGATATGGGGGTGGTTCCAGAGGACTGGAGAATTGCAGATGTTACAATCTTGTTCAAAAAAGGGTGTAAGGATAAACCCGGCAACTACAGGCCAGTCAGTTTAACCTCGG
>NW_027139197.1:0-2500 GCF_035084215.1 Heptranchias perlo
GAGGGGAACTGATGAACCAAAAGATGAGAAACGGCCCGCAGAGACTAAGTCCAAAACGGGAACTGGTGAACCGGAAATGATTAACCAAAAACTAAGTCCGAAGAGGGAACTGGTAAACCAGAACTGAGTAACCCGATTTTTAAAATTAATTATAAATGGGGAAACGATTGAGCAAAAGGCGGAAATTAAGTCACAGGGACCATGTCCGAAAGGGCAAGAGGTTACCCCGTAGGGGGCATTCGTCAACTCAATCTGAAAACTTTGGAGGCAAATCTGACCAAAATGCGGAAATCGGACCACACCGCGAGGGGCGCCATTCGACGGGGCAGGGTTAGACGCGTCGAACGGTACCTGAAGGTCCCGGCTGCGACACGTGAGTCCGGAGATATGGCCAGTCAAAGTCTGATGGGAGGTACCGAAGCCGAAAAATCGAAACGCGTTTGCGGCGATTCGGTGTCAGAGAGTCGGTCACGAATTCAAATTCGTCCCGCTGATTCGCCAATTGCCAGCCGGTTCCGGGGGGATTGGCGGGGTACCTGCAGGATAGTAAGAGGTGGCATGTCGAGACTTAGCCTGTTTACCAGACTTGTGTCTAGCGCCTCCAGGTCTGCAGAGACCGACCCGGGCTGCCGCCCAACCGACTTTTAAGCCTTTTGGGAGTGGGAATTTTTCCCATTTTTCCCCATTTTTCGGGTTTTTTGGTCGGGCTTGAAAACGGCGGCCCCGAGGCCTCCCGGGGCTGGCGGGCTTCGGCTCCCTTGCGAGAGGGTCCGAATTCCACCCGTTTAAGCCCAGAAAGGAGTTCGGAAGTCAGTCGGTCGAGGGAACCCCTTCGGAAGTCCGACGGGGATGGATTCGGCCGGCGTTTCGGATCTCCGGTCAGAGGATTCCCCCCCTGGGCGGGGGGGTGCGAGTAGCTGCCGGCAAACGGTCCCTTGCACTTGTGGCACAAAAAGTCCGAGCACAGGTTAATGAGTTGGCCGCGGAAGCCCCTATGCCGAAATGAGAAAGCCCCCGTTGCGGGGATTTAGTGACGCATCTGCGGCCGGAGGTGGGAGGCCGTCCTGCCGAATTGACACTTGTCATTCGGGCACCTAGGGATTGGTCGGGTACCCGGAGATTTTCGAGAACACGATTTTCAGAGCTTTCTCTGACAGCCCAGGTGCACTTTAAGAGTGCCTGAAAAAGTGACACTTGGCAAAAGGCTCTCAATTTCAAAGCGGAGACCTTTACAAGAGCACTCGGAAGTCACCTGTCAGCATTTAAAGCTACATCAGGCGGCAATTTTCGAACTCTTTGTCAGTCTGAAATCGTGTTGAGCCTCGACAGCGTCGGGCTCAGGCAGGAGGAGCTTGCCAGCAGAGAGAGGCTCACCATGGATTGCTGGTGGATGCTTTTCGAAAACATATACACATTATATTATATTATAATAATATAAAGAAAAAAAAGAGTTTCTCAAAATCTCTGTGACACTTTGCAGATTTTTTTGAAAGCCAATAAAGAGAACTCTTTAACTTGAAAGTCACCTGTGCCGGCATAGCGATGACTTTTAAAACAGATTGACACTTTCGAGCCGCGGCGGCTCTGAATCACCCCAGACACCAAGTGTGTTTGTGGGCAAGGCACCGCGGCCGGTGGGCTGCTTTTATAATAACGGGCACGCAGACTTTTTGAGAGGAATCGGTACTCTCTTCCGATCGATTTGGCGACTCGCGTCCGACATGGGAGGGCCCGAGCGGTCCAGCCAAGGCTGGTGTTCAGGCTCGTCAGGTTCCTCTCTCTGTCCCAAGTGGCAGACGGACAGTTTTAAAAGTCAGTGGGTTTTGTCGGCACGACTCTCCTGTTCACCCGCTGGCGTATTGCTCTCTTGTGAGGCCGAGAAGTCCACCTGTGTTGTCTAACAGAGGTCCGATTCAAGCTCCAGAGCCTGGGTGTCTGCCGTCTCGAGTGGAGCGGGAATGTGCACAGCAAGTCCCGTTCTGGTAGCTGAACACGAGATTTCTCTAGCAACTGAGCACCAAAACACGTCACCCTTTTAGAGCTGGAGGGCTGAGTGTGTGCATGTATCTTGAACGCTATGGTTTGCAAACTCCAGTCGGACCTGGCACACCAACCTCTCCCCTGTCACGGGCAGGGGGGGGAAGGCCATGTGTGCCCAGCAGACACGACGAAGGCGGCTAGAAAGGGTCACTGTAGCTTAACCACCCAAGCGTGTCCGTGACCTTAACGGTCTGTGCCTGGCAAAAGGTGGGCTCCTTTCGACTTTTGTTTGTTGCTGGCTGTCTGTCATGCATTACCGCTTGCAAGCCCAGGTTGGAACCGGCGCCAACCTCCCTCGTCATGGTGGGGGGAGGCCATGTGCCCAGCCCGACGGTGGCTGCAAAGGCCCATTGTAGCTTTACCCCAAGCGTGTACATGACTTCGTATCGGCCGTCCCCGTCGGCTCAGCTAATGCGACACGTAACACACACACAGTCACTTGAGCAAACGACTTGTGTGT
>NW_027139197.1:12500-14511 GCF_035084215.1 Heptranchias perlo
ACCGGAAGGATGACGTTCGCACACGGGGAAGTCGAGTGCCGGGCCGCTGAAAGCGAGCAGGGTGCCACCGACTCTTCGGGCCCACTCGGAGGCTGATATCTCAGGAAGGCCGAGGCCGATTTCCTCCGGGTATGGCTCGTTGCGTGCGGCAGGAGGAGGCGCAGCGTACGGTACCGAGCACTGGGAGGTGCGATGCTGCCCGCCGGAGTGACAGCGAAAGGCTGCGCACCGCTTTCCGCCTGCTAACTCGGCGTCCGTGAGACCGACCGACTTCGCTTTACCGCCGGAGCTAGAGTGGGGCAAGGGGCACGGTTGGGTACCGGAACGATCACGTTCGCACACCGGGAAGTCGAGTGCCGGGTCTCGAAACGGAGCCGGGTCAGCCCAATTTAAAACGGAGAATAGAGTGCTGCCCTCTGCGGGTGAAAACCTGGAAGTACGTTGGTTAATGATTTCCAGTTCACCCCGCTTGGTCAGGCCCACTCGGAGGCGGATAACTCCGGAACGCCGAGGCCGATTTCCTCCGGGTATGGCTCGTTGCGTGCGGCAGGAGGCGGCGCAGCGTACGGTACCGAGCACTCGGAGATGCGGTGCTGCCCGCCGGAGTGACAGCGAAAGGCTGCGCACCGCTTTCCGCCTGGTAACTCGGCGTCCGTGAGACCGACCGACTCCGCTTTAGCACCGGAGCTAGAGTGGGGCAAGGGGCACCGAAGGGTACCGGAACGATCACGTTCGCATACCGGGAAGTCGAGTGCCGGGCCGCTGAAAGCGAGCAGGGTGCCACCGCTCGGGGCCCCGGTTTGTCCGTCCCACCCGGAGGCCCATATCTCCGGAAGGCACAGGCCGATTTCCTCCGGGTATGGCTCGTTGCGTGCGGCCGGACCAGGCGCAGCGGACGGTACCGAGCACTCGGAGGTCCGGCGCTGCCCGCCGGAGGTACAGCGAAAGGCTGCAAACCACTTTCCGCCGCCTCCCTCCGCGGGCGTGAGACCGACGGTCGTCGGGTTTGGTTCCGCGGCTAGAGCAGGACGAGGGGCAGCGAACGGTACTGGAAGGAACCCGGTCGCACACCGGGAAGTCGACTAGCGGGCCGCCGAAAGCGAGCTCGGGGCCCCGGTTTGTCCGTCCCACCCGGAGGCCCATATCTCCGGAAGGCACAGGCCGATTTCCACCGGGTATGGCTCGTTGTGTGCGGCCGGACCAGGCGCAGCGGACGGTACCGAGCACTCGGAGGTCGGGCGCTGCCCGCCGGAGGTACAGCGAAAGGCTGCAAACCACTTTCCGCCGCCTCCCTCCGCGGGCGTGAGACCGACGGTCGTCGGGTTTAGTTCCGCGGCTAGAGCAGGACGAGGGGCAGCGAACGGTACCGGAACGAACCCGGTCGCACACCGGGAAGTCGAGTGCCGGGTCTCGAAACGGAGCCGGGTCGGCCCAGTTTAAAACGGAGAATAGAGTGCTGCCCTCTGCGGGTGAAAACCTGGAAGTACGTTGGTTAATGATTTCCAGTTCACCCCGCTTGGTCAGGCCCACTCGGAGGCGGATAACTCCGGAACGCCGAGGCCGATTTCCTCCGGGTATGGCTCGTTGCGTGCGGCAGGAGGCGGCGCAGCGTACGGTACCGAGCACTCGGAGGTGCGGTGCTGCCCGCCGGAGTGACAGCGAAAGGCTGCGCACCGCTTTCCGCCTGCTAACTCGGCGTCCGTGAGACCGACCGACTCCGCTTTAGCACCGGAGCTAGAGTGGGGCAAGGGGCACCGAAGGGTACCGGAACGATCACGTTCGCATACCGGGAAGTCGAGTGCCGGGCCGCTGAAAGCGAGCAGGGTGCCACCGCTCGGGGCCCCGGTTTGTCCGTCCCACCCGGAGGCCCATATCTCCGGAAGGCACAGGCCGATTTCCACCGGGTATGGCTCGTTGTGTGCGGCCGGACCAGGCGCAGCGGACGGTACCGAGCACTCGGAGGTCGGGCGCTGCCCGCCGGAGGTACAGCGAAAGGCTGCAAACCACTTTC
>NW_027139199.1:0-14272 GCF_035084215.1 Heptranchias perlo
TGTCCACTACTTTAGTTACCTCTTCAAAAAATTCAATCAGGTTTGTCAGGTACGACCTACCTTTCACAAATCCATGCTGGCTCTCCCTGATTAACTGAAAATTCTCGAGGTGTTCAGTCACCCTATCCTTAATTATAGACTCCAGCATTTTCCCCACAACAGATGTTAGGCTAACTGGTCTATAATTCCCTGGTTTCCCTCTCTCTCCTTTCTTAAAAAGCGGAGTGACATGTGCAATTTTCCAATCTGGAGGGACAGTTCCTGAATCTAGAGAACTTTGAAAGATTATAGTTAGGGCATCTGCAATCTGCTCACCTACTTCCTTTAAAACCCTGGGATGGAAACCATCTGGCCCTGGGGATTTGTCACTCTTTAGTGCCATTATTTTTTTTATTACTGTTGCTTTACTTATGTTAATTTTATCGAGTCCCTGTCCCCGATTCAATATTAGTTTTCTTGGGATTTCCGGCATGCTATCCTCTTTTTCTACTGTAAATACTGACACAAAGTAATTGTTCAACATGTCCGCCATTTCCCCATTGTCAATGACAATATCCCCACTTTCAGTTTTTAAGGGGCCAACACTACTCCTGACCACCCTCTTTTTCCTAATATAACTATAAAAGTTCTTCGTATTGGTTTTGATATCCCTTGCAAGTTTCTTTTCATACTCTCTTTTTGTAGCTCTTACTATCTGTTTTGTGACCCTTTGTTGATCTTTGTATCTTTCCCATTCGCCAGGATCTGTGCCATTTTTTGCCTTTTTGTATGCCCTTTCCTTATGTCTTATACTGTCCCTTACCTCTTTAGTTGTCCATGGCTGCGTTTTTTGGCAAGTAGAGTTCTTGCCCCTCAGGGGTATAAACCGATTCTGTATCTCGTTAAATGTTTCTTTGTACATTTCCCACTGATCATCAGTCGTTTTACCCATTAACAGATTTTCCCAGTTTACTGTGGACAGTCTCTGTCTCATCCCATTGAAGTCAGCCTTGCCCAAGTCTAGAATCGAAGCAGCTGATTCACTTTTTTCCCTTTCAAACACGACATTGAACTCGATCATGTTATGATCACTACTGGATAGATGTTCACGCCCAGTTAAGCCGTTAACTAAATCTGGTTCATTACTCATTACTAAATCTAGTATGGCTTGCCCCCTTGTTGCCTCTAGGACATACTGCTGTAGAAAACTATCCCAGACACACTCAAGAAATTCACTGCTTTTCTGACAGTTGCTGGTCTGCTTTTCCCAATCTATGTGAAGGTTAAAGTCCCCCATTAAGACCACTATGCCTTTCTTACACGCTTGTCTAATCTCTCTGTCTATCTGTGTTTCTCTCTCTATCCCTCTGTGTTTCTCTCTCTCTGTCTATCTGTGTTTCTCCCTCTCTATCTATCTGTGTTTCTCTCTCTCTATCTATCTGTGTTTCTCTCTCTCCATCTATCTGTGTTTCCTGAGGGAAAGACAAACGCAGATAGATAGAGAGAGAGAGACACAGATATCCCCGGGATTAACCGAGTGAACCTTCTTTGTACTGCCTCGAGAGCAAGTATGTCTTTTCTAAAGTATGGACACCAAAACTGTATGCAGTATTCCAGGTGCGGTCTCACCAATACCTTATATAACTGCAGCAATCCCTCCCTGTTTTTATATTCTATTCCCCGAGCAATAAAAGCCAACATTCTGTTGGCCTTCTTGATCACCTGCTGCACCTGCATACTAACTTTTTGATTTTCTTGCACTAGGACCCCCAGATCCCTTTGTACTGCAGTACTTTCCAGTTTCTCGCCATTAAGATAATAACTTGCTCTCTGATTTTTCCTGCCAAAGTGCATAACCTCACATTTTCCAATATTGTATTGCATCTGCCAAATCTCCGCCCACTCACCCAGCCTGTCTATATCCCCTTGTAGTTTTTTTTTGTCCTCCTCACTCTCTACTTTCCCTCCCATCTTTGTATCATCTGCAAACTTTGATATGTTACACTCGGTCCCCTCCTCCAAATCGTTAATATAGATTGTAAAGAGTTGGGGACCCAGCACCGACCCCTGTGGAACACCACTGGTTACTGGTTGCCAGTCCGAGAATGAACCATTTATCCCAACTCTCTGCTTCCTGTTAGATAACCAATCCCCCACCCATGCCAGAATATTACCCCCAATCCAGTGATTCTTTATCTTGAGCAATAATCTTTTATGTGGCACCTTGTCGAATGCCTTCTGGAAGTCTAAATACACTACGTCCACTGGTTCCCCTTTATCCACCCTGTACGTTATGTCCTCAAAGAACTCAAGCAAATTTGTCAGACATGACTTCCCCTTCATAAAGCCATGCTGACTTTGTCCTATTAAATTATGTTTATCCAATGTTCCGCTACTGTCTCCTTAATAATAGATTCCAAAATTTTACCCACCACAGATGTTAGGCTAACTGGTCTGTAATAGATGGAGAAAAACACAGTTAGATAGAGAGAGACAAAACAGAGATGCATCGAGAGAGAGAAACACAGATAGATAGAGAGAGAGAAACAGAGATGCATCGAGAGAGAGAAACACAGAGCGATAGAGAGAGAGAAACACAGATAGATAGAGAGATAGAAACACAGATAGATAGAGAGAGAGAAACAGAGATGCATCGAGAGAGAGAAACACAGAGCGATAGAGAGAGAGAAACACAGATAGATAGAGAGATAGAAACACAGATAGATAGAGAGAGAGAAACAGAGATGCATCGAGAGAGAGAAACACAGAGCGATAGAGAGAGAGAAACACAGAGAGATAGAGAGAGAGAGAAACAGATAAATAGAGAGAGAGAAACACAGATAGATAGATAGATAGAGAGAGAAACACAGATAGATAGAGAGAAACTCAGATAGATGGAGAGAGAGAGACACAGAGAGATAGAGAGAGAAACACAGATAGATAGATAGAGAGAGAAATACAGATAGAGAGAGAGAAACACAGATAGATAGAGAGATAGAAACACAGATAGATAGAGAGAGAGACACACAGATAGATAGATGGATAGAGAGAGAAACACAGAGAGATAGAGAGAGAAACACAGATAGATAGAGAGAGAGACACACAGATAGATAGATAGAGAGAGAAACACAGAGAGATAGAGAGAGAGAAACACAGATAGATAGAGAGAGAAACACAGATAGATAGAGAGAGAGAAACACAAATAGATAGAGAGAGAGAAACACAGATAGATAGAGAGAGAAACACAGATAGATAGAGAGAGAGAAACAGATAGACAGAGAGAGAGTAACACAGATAGATAGAGAGAGAGAATCAGATAGATAGAGAGAGAGAAACAGATAGACAGAGAGAGAGAAACACAGATAGACAGAGAGAGAGAAACACAGATAGATAGAGAGAGAGAATCAGATGGATAGAGAGCGAGAAACAGATGGACAGAGAGAGAGAAACACAGATAGACAGAGAGAGAGAAACACAGATGGACAGAGAGAGAGAAACACAAATAGACAGAGAGAGAGAAACACAGATAGACCGAGAGAGAGAAACAGATAGATAGAGAGAACGAAACACAGATAGATAGAGAGAAACACAGATAGATGGAGAGAGAGAAACACAGAGAGATAGAGAGAGAGAAACACAGATAGATCGAGAGAGAGAAACACAGAGAGATAGAGAGAGAGAAAGATTTGCATTTATATAGTGCCTTTCACAACCTCAGTTTGTTGCAAAGTGCTGTCCAGCCAATGAAGTAGTTTTTTAGTGTGATCACTGTTGGAAACACTGCAGCCAATGTTCTCCATCCTTATTATTATCTTCGGAACATCGGAACAGGAGCAGGCCATTCAGCCTCTCGAGCCTGTTCCCCCATTCATTTTGATCATGGTTGATCTGTATCTTGACCCAATCTAGCCTCCTTTGCTCCATGTCTCTCGATACCCTTCAGCTATCTTCTGCTCTATTTTTTTCTCGATCTGGATGACTCACATATTCTTTCCCCAGTTGTCATTTCTCTATCTCTCTTCTGCTTCCTCTTTCTTTCTCTCCCTCTTTCTGGGTCTGCCCCTCACTCTGTCTCCTCCATCTCCTGTACGTTGTCACTCATTGAACTGGGGCCAAAGGAAAGATTCCTTTCGCCCGAACAAATGGTAGATTTGCAGACACTTTAAATGTGACCGTGCAGCTTGTCTGGTGGCCCAGGGGAGCTGGTTTAACAGTTAAAACACATGAACTCAATCTCCAGCGATCGAGCTGCACGCACCAATATCAAATGGGTCTGTGTGTCACAAAGTGGTTGCTGGTTACTCAGGTCCTGGGAGGATGAGAGAACAATTTGCAGGCTGTGATTTATCTCACTGCTACTGCAGCACTTCAGGAATAATTAATTTGTGTGAGGCATTTTGAGACTTGTGATATGATAGCGTACGCGAGGAATGCAAATATCATTCCCTTCCATAATTGGGAAGAGACAGGCATTCCCGGGAGAGCCTGTATTCTCCATTCACCCAGAGCAAGAATACAACCAGAGCATTTCCAGACTGAAATTAAATCAACCGGAGAGAAAAGCATCGAAAGAATTTCATGATCATGGAAACAGCAAACAGATTGAACAAAAAATAGCTATTTACAACAACAAGAACCTGGATTTATATAGCGCCTTTAATGGAGTAAAACATCCCAAGGCGCTTTGCAGGAGCATCTTCCAAAATTCGATAGACTCTGGAACAGTTCCGACAGATTGGAGGGTGGCAAATGTAACCCCACTATTTAAAAAAAGGAGGGAGAGAATAAACAGGGAATTACAGACCAGTTAGCCTAATATCAGTAGTGGGGAAAATGCTCGAGTCTATTATAAAGGATGTGATAACAGAACACTTGGAAGGCATTAACGGGATTGGACAAAGTCAGCATGGGTTTATGAAAGGGAAATCATGCTTAACAAATCTACTGGGGTTTTTTGAGGATGTAACTAGTAGAATAGATAGGAGAGAACCAGTGGATGTGGTGTACTTGGATTTTCAGAAGGCTTTTGATAAGGTCCCACACAAGAGGTTAGTGTGCAAAATTAAAGCACATGGGATTGGGGGGAATATACTGGCATGGATTGAGAATTGGTTAACAGACAGGAAACAGAGAGTAGGAATAAACGGGTCTTTTTCCGGGTGGCAGGCAGTGACTAGTGGGGTACCGCAGGGATCAGTGCTTGGGCCCCAGCTATTCACAATATATATCAATGATTTGGATGAGGGAACTGAATGTAACATTTCCAAGTTTGCAGACGACACAAAGCTGGGGTGGAATGTGAGCTGTGAGGAGAATGCAAAGAGGCTCCAATGTGATTTAGACAAGTTGGGTGAGTGGGCAAGAACATGGCAGATGCAGTATAACGTGGATAAATGTGAGGTTATCCACTTTGGTTGTAAAAACGGAAAGACAGATTGTTATCTGAATGGTGATAGATTGGGAAAAGGGGAGGTGCAACGAGACCTGGGTCCCTTGTCCTTGCTAATCATCTCAGCCCCAGGGCATTGCTGCAGGAGTTCCTCAGGGCAGTGTCCTCGGCCCAACCATCTTCAGCTGCTTCATCAATGACCTTCCCTCCATCATAAGGTCAGAAATGGTAATGTTCGCTGATGATTGCACAGTGTTCAGTTCCATTCGCAACCCCTCAAATAATGAAGCAGTCCGAGCCCGCATGCAGCAAGACCTGGATAACATCCAGGCTTGGGCTGATAAGTGGCAAGTAACATTCGGGCAAGACAAGTGCCAGGCAATGACCATCTCCAACAAGAGAGAGTCTCCCCTTGACATTCAACTGCAATCCCCAATATATCGCCGTTCCTTCATCGTCGCTGGGTCAAAATCCTGGAACTCCCTTCCTAACAGCACTGTGGGAGAACCGTCACCACACGGACTGCAGCGGTTCAAGAAGGCGGCTCCCTCGATCCTGATCCCATCATCTTCCCCTCAATTCCCTCACCATCGTCTTCCCCACAATCCCAAAACCATCATCCTCCCCTCAATCCCCACACCATCATCTTCCCCTCAATCCTGAGCCCACCATCTTCCCCTCAATCCGCACACCATCATCTTCCCCTCAATCCCCTCAACATCATCTTCCCCTCAATCGCCTCACCATCATCTTCCCCTCAATCTCCTCACCATCATCTTCCCCTCAATCCGCACACCATCATCTTCCCCTCAATCCCTTCACCATCATCTTCCCCTCAATCCCCTCACCATCATCTTCCCCTCAATCCCCTCACCATCATCTTCCCCTCAATCCCCACACCATCATCTTCCCCTCAATCCCCACACCATCATCTTCCCCTCAATCCCCACACCATCGTCTTCCCCTCAATCCCCTCACCATCATCTTCCCCTCAATCTCCACACCATCGTCTTCCCCTCAATCCCTTCACCATCGTCTTCCCCTCAATCCCCTCACCATCATCTTCCCCTCAATCCCCACACCATCATCTTCCCCTCAATCCCCACACCATCATCTTCCCCTCAATCCCCTCACCATCATCTTCCCCTCAATCCCCTCACCATCGTCTTCCCCTCAATCCCCACACCATCATCTTCCCCTCAATCCCCACACCATCATCTTCCCCTCAATCCCCACACCATCATCTTCCCCTCAATCCCCACACCATCGTCTTCCCCTCAATCCCCTCACCATCATCTTCCCCTCAATCCCCTCACCATCATCTTCCCCTCAATCCCCTCACCATCATCTTCCCCTCAATCCCCTCACCATCATCTTCCCCTCAATCCCCACACCATCATCTTCCCCTCAATCCCCTCACCATCATCTTCCCCTCAATCCCCTCACCATCATCTTCCCCTCAATCCCCAAATCATCGTCTTCCCCTCAATCCCTTCACCATCGTCTTCCCCTCAATCCCCACACCATCATCTTCCCCTCAATTCCCTCACCATCATCTTCCCCTCAATCCCTTCACCATCATCTTCCCCTCAATCTCCACACCATCGTCTTCCCCTCAATCCCCTCACCATCATCTTCCCCTCAATCTCCACACCATCGTCTTCCCCTCAATCCCCTCACCATCATCTTCCCCTCAATCCCCTCACCATCATCTTCCCCTCAATCCCTTCACCATCATCTTCCCCTCAATCCCCTCACCATCATCTTCCCCTCAATCTCCACACCATCGTCTTCCCCTCAATCCCCTCACCATCATCTTCCCCTCAATCCCCTCACCATCATCTTCCCCTCAATCCCCTCACCATCATCTTCCCCTCAATCCCCTCACCATCATCTTCCCCTCAATCCCCTCACCATCATCTTCCCCTCAATCTCCTCACCATCATCTTCCCCCAATCCCCACACCATCGTCTTCCCCTCAATCCCCACACCATCGTCTTCCCCTCAATCCCCACACCATCGTCTTCCCCTCAATCCCCACACCATCGTCTTCCCCTCAATCCCCTCACCATCATCTTCCCCTCAATCCCCTCACCATCATCTTCCACTCAATCCCCACACCATCGTCTTCCCCTCAATCCCCTCACCATCATCTTCCCCTCAATCCCCTCACCATCATCTTCCCCTCAATCCTCTCACCATCATCTTCCCCTCAATCTCCACACCATCGTCTTCCCCTCAATCCCTTCACCATCATCTTCCCCTCAATCCCCTCACCATCGTCTTCCCCTCAATCCCCTCACCATCATCTTCCCCTCAATCCCCTCACCATCATCTTCCCCTCAATCTCCACACCATCGTCTTCCCCTCAATCCCCTCACCATCGTCTTCCCCTCAATCCCCTCACCATCATCTTCCCCTCAATCCCCACACCATCATCTTCCCCTCAATCCCCTCACCATCATCTTCCCCTCAATCCCCTCACCATCGTCTTCCCCTCAATCCCCTCACCATCGTCTTCCCATCAATCCCCTCACCATCATCTTCCCCTCAATCCCCACACCACCATCTTCCCCTCAATCCCCACACCATCGTCTTCCCCTCAATCCCCTCACCATCATCTTCCCCTCAATCTCCACACCATCATCTTCCCCTCAATCCCCTCACCACCATCTTCCCCTCAATCCCCTCACCATCATCTTCCCCTCAATCCCCACACCATCATCTTCCCCTCAATCCCCACACCATCATCTTCCCCTCAATCCCCAAATCATCGTCTTCCCCTCAATCCCCTCGCCATCATCTTCCCCTCAATCCCCTCACCATCATCTTCCCCTCAATCCCCACACCACCATCTTCCCCTCAATCCCCTCACCATCATCTTCCCCTCAATCCCCACACCATCATCTTCCCCTCAATCCCCAAATCATCGTCTTCCCCTCAATCCCCTCACCATCGTCTTCCCCTCAATCCCCTCACCATCATCTTCCCCTCAATCCCCACACCACCATCTTCCCCTCAATTCCCACACCATCGTCTTCCCCTCAATCCCCTCACCATCATCTTCCCCTCAATCTCCACACCATCATCTTCCCCTCAATCCCCTCACCATCATCTTCCCCTCAATCCCCACACCATCATCTTCCCCTCAATCCCCTCACCACCATCTTCCCCTCAATCCCCTCACCATCATCTTCCCTTCAATCCCCTCACCATCATCTTCCCCTCAATCCCCACACCATCATCTTCCCCTCAATCCCCTCACCATCATCTTCCCCTCAATCCCCTCACCACCATCTTCCCCTCAATCCCCTCACCATCATCTTCCCCTCAATCCCCTCACCATCATCTTCCCCTCAATCCCCACACCATCATCTTCCCCTCAATCCCCTCACCATCATCTTCCCCTCAATCCCTTCACCATCATCTTCCCCTCAATCCCCTCACCATCATCTTCCCCTCAATCCCCACACCATCATCTTCCCCTCAATCCCCACACCATCATCTTCCCCTCAATCCCCAAATCATCGTCTTCCCCTCAATCCCCTCACCATCATCTTCCCCTCAATCCCCACACCATCATCTTCCCCTCAATCCCCTCACCATCATCTTCCCCTCAATCCCCAAATCATCATCTTCCCCTCAATCCCCTCACCATCATCTTCCCCTCAATCTCCTCACCATCATCTTCCCCCAATCCCCACACCATCGTCTTCCCCTCAATCCCCACACCATCGTCTTCCCCTCAATCCCCACACCATCGTCTTCCCCTCAATCCCCTCACCATCATCTTCCCCTCAATCCCCTCACCATCATCTTCCACTCAATCCCCACACCATCGTCTTCCCCTCAATCCCCTCACCATCATCTTCCCCTCAATCCCCTCACCATCATCTTCCCCTCAATCCTCTCACCATCATCTTCCCCTCAATCTCCACACCATCGTCTTCCCCTCAATCCCTTCACCATCATCTTCCCCTCAATCCCCTCACCATCGTCTTCCCCTCAATCCCCTCACCATCATCTTCCCCTCAATCCCCTCACCATCATCTTCCCCTCAATCTCCACACCATCGTCTTCCCCTCAATCCCCTCACCATCGTCTTCCCCTCAATCCCCTCACCATCATCTTCCCCTCAATCCCCACACCATCATCTTCCCCTCAATCCCCTCACCATCATCTTCCCCTCAATCCCCTCACCATCGTCTTCCCCTCAATCCCCTCACCATCGTCTTCCCATCAATCCCCTCACCATCATCTTCCCCTCAATCCCCACACCACCATCTTCCCCTCAATCCCCACACCATCGTCTTCCCCTCAATCCCCTCACCATCATCTTCCCCTCAATCTCCACACCATCATCTTCCCCTCAATCCCCTCACCACCATCTTCCCCTCAATCCCCTCACCATCATCTTCCCCTCAATCCCCACACCATCATCTTCCCCTCAATCCCCACACCATCATCTTCCCCTCAATCCCCAAATCATCGTCTTCCCCTCAATCCCCTCGCCATCATCTTCCCCTCAATCCCCTCACCATCATCTTCCCCTCAATCCCCACACCACCATCTTCCCCTCAATCCCCTCACCATCATCTTCCCCTCAATCCCCACACCATCATCTTCCCCTCAATCCCCAAATCATCGTCTTCCCCTCAATCCCCTCACCATCGTCTTCCCCTCAATCCCCTCACCATCATCTTCCCCTCAATCCCCACACCACCATCTTCCCCTCAATTCCCACACCATCGTCTTCCCCTCAATCCCCTCACCATCATCTTCCCCTCAATCTCCACACCATCATCTTCCCCTCAATCCCCTCACCATCATCTTCCCCTCAATCCCCACACCATCATCTTCCCCTCAATCCCCTCACCACCATCTTCCCCTCAATCCCCTCACCATCATCTTCCCTTCAATCCCCTCACCATCATCTTCCCCTCAATCCCCACACCATCATCTTCCCCTCAATCCCCTCACCATCATCTTCCCCTCAATCCCCTCACCACCATCTTCCCCTCAATCCCCTCACCATCATCTTCCCCTCAATCCCCTCACCATCATCTTCCCCTCAATCCCCACACCATCATCTTCCCCTCAATCCCCTCACCATCATCTTCCCCTCAATCCCTTCACCATCATCTTCCCCTCAATCCCCTCACCATCATCTTCCCCTCAATCCCCACACCATCATCTTCCCCTCAATCCCCACACCATCATCTTCCCCTCAATCCCCAAATCATCGTCTTCCCCTCAATCCCCTCACCATCATCTTCCCCTCAATCCCCACACCATCATCTTCCCCTCAATCCCCTCACCATCATCTTCCCCTCAATCCCCAAATCATCGTCTTCCCCTCAATCCCCACACCATCGTCTTCCCCTCAATCCCCTCACCATCATCTTCCCCTCAATCTCCACACCATCGTCTTCCCCTCAATCCCCTCACCATCATCTTCCCCTCAATCTCCACACCATCGTCTTCCCCTCAATCCCCTCACCATCATCTTCCCCTCAATCCCCACACCATCATCTTCCCCTCAATCTCCACACCATCGTCTTCCCCTCAATCCCCTCACCATCATCTTCCCCTCAATCCCCTCACCATCATCTTCCCCTCAATCCCTTCACCATCGTCTTCCCCTCAATCCCCTCACCATCGTCTTCCCCTCAATCCCCTCACCATCATCTTCCCCTCAATCCCCTCACCATCATCTTCCCCTCAATCCCCTCACCATCATCTTCCCCTCAATCCCCTCACCATCATCTTCCCCTCAATCTCCACACCATCGTCTTCCCCTCAATCCCCTCACCATCATCTTCCCCTCAATCCCCTCACCATCGTCTTCCCCTCAATCCCCTCACCATCATCTTCCCCTCAATCCCCTCACCATCATCTTCCCCTCAATCTCCACACCATCGTCTTCCCCTCAATCCCCTCACCATCATCTTCCCCTCAATCTCCACACCATCGTCTTCCCCTCAATCCCTTCACCATCGTCTTCCCCTCAATCCCCTCACCATCATCTTCCCCTCAATCCCCACACCATCATCTTCCCCTCAATTCCCACACCATCATCTTCCCCTCAATCCCCTCACCATCATCTTCCCCTCAATCCCCACACCATCATCTTCCCCTCAATCCCCACACCATCATCTTCCCCTCAATCCCCACACCATCATCTTCCCCTCAATCCCCACACCATCATCTTCCCCTCAATCCCCACACCATCATCTTCCCCTCAATCCCCACACCATCGTCTTCCCCTCAATCCCCTCACCATCGTCTTCCCCTCAATCCCCTCACCATCATCTTCCCCTCAATCCCCTCACCATCATCTTCCCCTCAATCCCCACACCATCATCTTCCCCTCAATCCCCTCACCATCATCTTCCCCTCAATCCCCTCACCATCATCTTCCCCTCAATCCCCAAATCATCGTCTTCCCCTCAATCCCTTCACCATCGTCTTCCCCTCAATCCCCACACCATCATCTTCCCCTCAATTCCCTCACCATCATCTTCCCCTCAATCCCTTCACCATCATCTTCCCCTCAATCTCCACACCATCGTCTTCCCCTCAATCCCCTCACCATCATCTTCCCCTCAATCTCCACACCATCGTCTTCCCCTCAATCCCCTCACCATCATCTTCCCCTCAATCCCCTCACCATCATCTTCCCCTCAATCCCTTCACCATCATCTTCCCCTCAATCCCCTCACCATCATCTTCCCCTCAATCTCCACACCATCGTCTTCCTCTCAATCCCCTCACCATCATCTTCCCCTCAATCCCCTCACCATCATCTTCCCCTCAATCCCCTCACCATCATCTTCCCCTCAATCCCCTCACCATCATCTTCCCCCAATCCCCACACCATCGTCTTCCCCTCAATCCCCACACCATCGTCTTCCCCTCAATCCCCTCACCATCATCTTCCCCTCCATCCCCTCACCATCATCTTCCACTCAATCCCCACACCATCGTCTTCCCCTCAATCCCCTCACCATCATCTTCCCCTCAATCCCCTCACCATCATCTTCCCCTCAATCCCCTCACCATCATCTTCCCCTCAATCTCCACACCATCGTCTTCCCCTCAATCCCTTCACCATCATCTTCCCCTCAATCCCCTCACCATCGTCTTCCCCTCAATCCCCTCACCATCATCTTCCCCTCAATCCCCTCACCATCATCTTCCCCTCAATCTCCACACCATCGTCTTCCCCTCAATCCCCTCACCATCGTCTTCCCCTCAATCCCCTCACCATCATCTTCCCCTCAATCCCCTCACCATCATCTTCCCCTCAATCCCCTCACCATCATCTTCCCCTCAATCCCCTCACCATCGTCTTCCCCTCAATCCCCTCACCATCGTCTTCCCCTCAATCCCCTCACCATCATCTTCCCCTCAATCCCCACACCACCATCTTCCCCACAATCCCCACACCATCGTCTTCCCCTCAATCCCCTCACCATCATCTTCCCCTCAATCTCCACACCATCATCTTCCCCTCAATCCCCTCACCACCATCTTCCCCTCAATCCCCTCACCATCATCTTCCCCTCAATCCCCACACCATCATCTTCCCCTCAATCCCCACACCATCATCTTCCCCTCAATCCCCAAATCATCGTCTTCCCCTCAATCCCCTCACCATCATCTTCCCCTCAATCCCCTCACCATCATCTTCCCCTCAATCCCCACACCACCATCTTCCCCTCAATCCCCTCACCATCATCTTCCCCTCAATCCCCACACCATCATCTTCCCCTCAATCCCCTCACCATCATCTTCCCCTCAATCCCCTCACCATCGTCTTCCCCTCAATCCCCTCACCATCATCTTCCCCTCAATCCCCACACCACCGTCTTCCCCTCAATCCCCACACCATCGTCTTCCCCTCAATCCCCTCACCATCATCTTCCCCTCAATCTCCACACCATCATCTTCCCCTCAATCCCCTCACCACCATCTTCCCCTCAATCCCCTCACCATCATCTTCCCCTCAATCCCCTCACCACCATCTTCCCCTCAATCCCCTCACCATCATCTTCCCTTCAATCCCCTCACCATCATCTTCCCCTCAATCCCCACACCATCATCTTCCCCTCAATCCCCTCACCATCATCTTCCCCTCAATCCCCTCACCACCATCTTCCCCTCAATCCCCTCACCATCATCTTCCCCTCAATCCCCTCACCATCATCTTCCCCTCAATCCCCACACCATCATCTTCCCCTCAATCCCCTCACCATCATCTTCCCCTCAATCCCTTCACCATCATCTTCCCCTCAATCCCCTCACCATCATCTTCCCCTCAATCCCCACACCATCATCTTCCCCTCAATCCCCAAATCATCGTCTTCCCCTCAATCCCCTCACCATCATCTTCCCCTCAATCCCCACACCATCATCTTCCCCTCAATCCCCTCACCATCATCTTCCCCTCAATCCCCAAATCATCGTCTTCCCCTCAATCCCCACACCATCGTCTTCCCCTCAATCCCCTCACCATCATCTTCCCCTCAATCTCCACACCATCGTCTTCCCGTCAATCCCCTCACCATCATCTTCCCCTCAATCTCCACACCATCGTCTTCCCCTCAATCCCCTCACCATCATCTTCCCCTCAATCCCCACACCATCATCTTCCCCTCAATCTCCACACCATCGTCTTCCCCTCAATCCCCTCACCATCATCTTCCCCTCAATCCCCTCACCATCATCTTCCCCTCAATCCCTTCACCATCGTCTTCCCCTCAATCCCCTCACCATCGTCTTCCCCTCAATCCCCTCACCATCATCTTCCCCTCAATCCCCTCACCATCATCTTCCCCTCAATCCCCTCACCATCATCTTCCCCTCAATCCCCTCACCATCATCTTCCCCTCAATCTCCACA
>NW_027139200.1:0-14209 GCF_035084215.1 Heptranchias perlo
TACAGCGGCCAGTTGCCTTTTGTTATTTAAACGTGGAGTTTGCGGAGAAGGAGGAGGAATTTCAGACGTCTATTTTAAATAAACCAAAGGGGTGACTGCGTTCCCTCAGTGTCATTAACAGAAAGGCAACAGCACGATTATCCTCTCTAACTGAGGAGACACCATTAATATAAACTAAAATAAACTTGCCTGCTCCAGAGACTTGAGCACAGAATCTACTCCCAGTGCAGTGCTGAGGGAGTGCTGCACTGTCGTTAAACCGAGGCTCTGTCTGCCCTCTCGGGTGGATGTAAAAGATCCCACGGCCACTATTCTGAAGAAGAGCAGGGGAGTTCTCCCTGGTGTCCTGGGCCAATATTTATCCCTCAACCAACACCTAAAAAACAGATTATCTGGTCATTATCACATTGCTGTTCGTGGGAGCTTGCTGTGCGCAAATTGGCTGCCGCATTTCCTACATTATAACAGTGACTACACTTCAAAAGTACTTCTTTGGCTGTAAAGCGCTTTGGGACGTCCTGAGGTTGTGAAAGGTGCTATATAAATGCAGGTTTTTCTTTTTGTTTTGGCATTTCCTTCTTTTTGGACCTTGACTGCCTCCTCTTGAAGCAGTGGGGACTCGCTCCAATTTGCACTGGGACAACGGTGCAGGTGCCTCTGATACACTCGTAGGTGTGTGGGCCCCCCCTCAGGATTATGGAAATGACTCTGTCCCTGCGATCTGGGCCAGGTGTTTCACGTCTTAGCCTCCGGTGGGGGGGGGGGGGGGGGGGGGCAGGGGCCACGCTCCGTCACACATTCAGCTGGCGGAGGAGTGACCCTGGAGTTTCGGGCCCTTTTTCCGACCGAGTGCTCCCAGGAGGAGCCTCCCCCACCGGGTGCACACTTCTTGAACTTGTCAAGTGATTCCCTTTAGCGTCTGGTTCACGTAGAATAGAAGCATACAGCACAGAAGGAGGCCATTTGGCCCATCGTGTCTGTGCCGGCTCTTTGAAAGAGCTGTCCAATTAGTCCCACATCTTAGAAAGTCACAGAGAGCTGGAAATAAGAACAGGGAATGCTGGGAGCACGCGGAATGTCCGACAGTATCTGTGGAAGGGGAAAGACAAGTTTAGGTTTGGGACATTGGTGCTTTATCTGAACAGTCCTGTCTTCTGTCTTACACATAGAATCATAAAGCACAGGAGGAGGCCATTCGGCCCATCGTGCCTGTTCCGGCTCTTTGAAAAAGCTATCCAATTAATCCCACTCCCCCTGCCCTGCGAATTTTTCCTTTTCAAGTATTTATTCGATTCCCTTTTGAAAGTTACTATTGAATCTGCTTCCACCGCCCTTTTCAGGCAGACGGGGGCCTCAGTTTAACGTCTCACCCACGGAGGGATTTGAAAGCAAGGGTGAGGATTTTAGAATTGATGTGTTGGCGGACCAGCTCTCACCACGCACTGACGGACCAGCTGCGCATCCGTAGCTTTCGTCTTGTTCTTTTTTTATATCTCGGCTGAAACAATCCGACTGGCCGGAGGGAAGAGGCCAGTGAGTGCCCTGACTCCCGCCGCCCATGGTGGCAAAGCCTCTGATTAGCCTGGCACAGTGTTGCCTGGGCAGTAGGCACAAGTCTGCCACCGGGATTCAGCTGGAAGTACTTCACACAGATGGTGCCCACTCGTTGAGCTGTTGCCTGGTTTTTTTTTTTGCTACAACCCCCCTGCTGATATACTAGACACGAGCACATTCCTCTCGAGCTCAGTGGGCCAATTTTACACTCAATTCAAACCTGCTGCTCAGTGATTTTAGTACCCTGGGTCACTTAAACAGCTTCTAACACAGCAGTCGGGAGTCTGTGCAGGGATCGCTCGCTCTGTATGTTTAATATCAGAGCCCCTGTAAAGTGGACCATTTTACTTTCTGTGCATTTTGTTACAGTTAACCCTTCCCTGCCCCGGTCACCTCTGACTCTCGCTGTTCGCTGAGTGCTGACAATTGGCTCCCGGTCTGCCAACGCCAATTTAAAATTCTCATCCTTGTTTTCAAACCCTTCCAAGGCCTCGCCCCCCCACCCCCCATCTCCGTAACCTCTTCCAGACCTACAACCCTCTGAGATCTCTGCGCTCCTCCAATTCTGGCCTCTTGCGCATCCCTGATTTTCATCGCTCCACCATTGGCGGCCGTGCCTTCAGCTGCCTGGGCCCTAAGCTCTGGAATTCCCTCCCTAAACCTCTCCGCCTCTCTCTCCTCCTTTAAGACGCTCCTTAAAACTTACCTCTTTGTCCAAGCTTTTGGTCACCTGTCCTAATATCTGCTTATGTGGCTCGGTGTCAAATTTTTGTCTGATAATCGCTCCTGTGAAGCTCCTTGGGACGTTTTACTACGTTAAAGGCGCTATATAAATGCAAGTTACTGTTGTTGCAGAAATATAAACAGAAAATGCTGGAAACACCCAGCAGGACAGGCAGCATCTGCGGAGAGAGAAACAGAGTTCACATTTCAGGTGATGACGAAAGGACATCGACCTGAAACATTAACCCTCCCTTCCCCTCTCCGTAGATGCTGCCTGACCCACTGAGTGTTACCAGCATTTTCTGCTTTCATTTCAGCCTGTTCCGCCATTCAGTGAGATCATGGCTGATCTGTATCCTAACTCCATTTACCCGCCTTGGCTCCATATCCCTTAATACCCTTGGCCGGCAGAAACCTATCGATCTCAGATTTTAAATTATTAATTGAGCGAGCATCTACTGCTTTTTGTGGGAGAGAGTCCCAAACTTCTACCACCCTTTGTGTGAAGAAGTGTTTCCTGACTTCTCTCCTGAATGGCCTGGCTCTGATTTTAAGGTTATGTCCCCTTGTCCTAGACTCTTCCCCACCAGTGGAAAAGGTTTCTCTCTATCCACCCTATCAATTCCTTTCAAAATCCTAAAAGTCTCAATCAAATCACCCCTTAAACTTCTACATTGCTGGGACTACAGCCCTAGTTTATATAATCTCTCTATTTCTGCGACAAGCAGATGGTGTAAATACTTTTAGAGGAGAATGAAATTGTTGCTTGAAGAGCGGAATATTAAAGGGCGGGGGAGGTGAGCAGGAGTGTGGGATTAGACTAAATGGCTCATGTGGAGAATAAACGCCAGCACAGACTGTTCTGGAACATTCTATCATTGTGTGTGATAAGACGCTACAAAAATATACGTTCTCTCTTGTTCAAACTATCTTGAATATTTGATTGCCTGGTGTAAGACTTGATGGGTCAAAGGTCGTGGTCTGATTTCTGTTGGCCGCTTTGTAGATTATGAAAAAAAAAATCATCGAAAACCTTTCATAATTAAAAATCTCAGTATCAAAAGGAAGAGAAAAAGGAGGTTTTTATTTTAACCGAACAGACCTCTGGGTGAAATTCCCTCTTCTGACCAAAAAAATAATCCCCCCGTCCCCGCTGGAAAAATGCCCTTTTTTTTTTCTCTGTAATTAATGACTCAGTAACAACGTTTCAATTCCAAGAAATCACATTCTTGATGAGATCTTCATCCAAATGTCCAAACACGAGTGTTTTCCAGCAGGAATCACTGGATAGTGAGGAGAAACCCTGTCTGGTTTCTCTCTTCCCCCTCACCCAGGCTCATTGAACGGGCTTGCCAACTCTGGTTGCCTGTATTCCTGGAGGTTTCATCACATGACCGCTCCGCGCCCCGCCCACCCCGCGCTCCCGCCATTGGTCGCCCGACACGTCCATCCTCGCGGTGGCCCGCCTTCCCACGTCCAATTGGAAAGCGAACAGACTCTTCGTTAACCGATTGGATGATTCTTGACTGTCAGTCAAACAGCCTTTTTTTCCCCCCCCCCACCCCGTCTCCAATATTTTTCGTAACTAATAAGCGAAAGTGTTCAAAGAAAATTTTAAAAAGCCCACCATTTGTTTAACGACCTGACGATTTTTCTCCCGGGTTTTTGCTCGCAGCAGTGTCCTGGAGATCAGTCTTCAATTCCTGGAGACTCCAGGACAATCCTGGAGGGTTGGCAACCCCTAACCCAAGCACCTGACATGACCCAGGGGCACTGAGTCCAGATGCAATTGCCTCAGTTACCACCCTGGTGCAGAGATCGGTGTACACGCCCCAGCCCAGAGCCGAAACTTCGACCTACTTGGCTCTGGACAACTGGGGTTTGGGAAACTGTCCCATCCCCTCCACCCTGATGAACATAAAGGAGAAACACGCAGATTTTATTTGATGTGGCCGCATTTATTGCCCACCCCCTAGTTGCCCGGAGAAGGTGGACCTTCTCCACGACTCGCTGAGGTCCCTGCAGTGATGGATCTCCCACGGTGGTTTCTGGTCGGGGGTTCCAGGATTTTGACCCAGCGACGATGAAGGAACGGCCGATTTGCGTCCAAGTCAGGGTGGGGTGTGAGTTGGAGGGGAGCTCGGAGGTGATGCTGTTCCCAAAGCAGCTCTCAGACGCATCTTACGTTAATGCTGCCCCAAGCCTGCTCTGATCTGGGCTGGTGAGAGGGTCAAGAGACTCCCAGTCTAATCTACTATGGTATTGATTTCTTGGTTGATTAATAAAATATGGGAATACATTAAAAGCATCATAAAGCACTGCTTCTGGTTAAATGTGCTCCGTGAAGTCAGTATCACTATGCAGCAGTCATTATATGTCGCCCAGACAGCCCATAAATTCAGTGCCTAATAGAACATTCTGGCATTTGTTTTGTTATTGCGATGATGTCACTAGTCTTCTGCAGGAGAGGAGCTGAACGACCCAGTGTGTGATTGTGTGTGTGTGTGTGTGTGTCTGTGTGTGTGTGTGTGATTGTGTGTGTGTGTGATTGTGTGTGTGTGTGATTGTGTGTGTGTGTGATTGTGTGTCTGTGTGTGTGTGATTGTGTGTGTGTGTCTGTGTGATTGTGTGTGTGTCTGTATCTGTATGTGTGTGTGTGTGTGTGATTGTGTGTGTGTGTGTGTGTGTGTCTGTGTGATTGTGTGTGTGTCTGTATCTGTATCTGTATGTGTAATTGTGTATCTGTGTCTGTGTGTGTGTGATTGTGTGTGTGTGTGATTGTGTGTGATTGTGTGTGTGTGTGTGTGATTGTGTGTGTGTCTGTATCTGTATGTGTAATTGTGTATCTGTGTGTGTAATTGTGTGTGATTGTGTGTGTGTGTGTGTGATTGTGTGTGTGTGTCTGTGTGATTGTGTGTGTGTGTCTGTGTGATTGTGTGTGTCTGTGTGATTGTGTGTGTCTGTGTGATTGTGTGTGTCTGTGTGATTGTGTGTGTCTGTGTGTCTGTGTGTGTGTGTGTCTGTGTGATTGTGTGTGTGTCTGTATCTGTATCTGTGTGTGTGTGATTGTGTGTGTGTGTGTGTCTGTATGTGTAATTGTGTATGTATGTGTCTGTATGTATGATTGATTGTGTGTGTGCGTGTGTGTGTATGATTGATTGATTGATTGATTGATTGTGTGTGTGCGCACGCACAAAGTGGGGTTGCCAATCCTCCAGGATTGTCCTGGAGTCTCCAGGAATCAAAGATTAATCTCCTGGAACTGCTGCGAGCAACTCAGGGAAAAAATCTTAGGGGCATAAAAAGAATAGTTTTATTTACTCATTATAAAAATATTGGAGGGGGGGTGGCTGTCTGACTGGGCGGGACAGTTGGGAGGTGGAAGGTCATGTGATGAAACCTCCAGGAATACGTCCAACCAGAGTTGGCAACCCGAGCGCCAAGCCTTGGACGAAGGCCACAGCCTCTTGTCTAGCTCAGTGACCGGGCCGTTTATCATTCCCTTGTACTTCTCCCCTCCCTCTCCTCGGACCGGTCGTTTTGGACACTGGCACCAGGGGCACCCGGCCGCCCCTCCCAAGCTGCCATTGTCCGCGCTTGATCCTAGAGAGTGAGTGCTGGCCGGCTATTCAACCGTGGGACTGTGACGGCCGAGCTGGCTCCTGCCCTCCCCCCCGGACGTTTGCCCCCAGCACGGGTCACTAGATGGCGATTAGCAACGGGCAACCTGGCTGATTGGTCTTCTTTCCAAGCCTAACCCTGGGGTACTGAGGCCAATGACAGAACATTACAACAGTGACCACACTTCAAAATCTCTTCATTGGCTGTACAGCGCTTCGGGACGTGCTGAGGTTGTGAAAGGCGCTATATAAATGCAGGTTCTTTCTTACTTACGCTACCCATTGAGATCTGTTAACTCCACGCCGGAGGGAGATTGTACCTGAGACCTTCCTGGGCCTGCTTGGCTCAGTAATTCACTGCCTCAACCAGCCGAGCCATCAGGGGAGCCTCGGGGCATGTTGCTCGATTTGTTGATTTAGAATTCAGCGATGAGCAGAATCATCTGGCTCAAGCTAACACAGCAGTGATGGTGTGACTGAGAAATTAGCACAAGCTGCAGTAAGCAAAAGTGAGGTAATTATATGACAGGAGGTTAAAGGCATCGCTCCTTAAAGGAGCTGGTTGTGTGACGGTGGGACAAGAAAAGACTTACAATATAAGAACATAAGAACATAAGAACATAAGAAATTGGAGCAGGAGTAGGCCAATCGGCCCCTCGAGCCTGCTCCGCCATTCAATAAGATCATGGCTGATCTGATCCCAACCACAAATCTAAAGAACACAAGAAGTCGGAGCAGGACCCGGCCACATAGCCCCTGGGCCCTCTCCGCCACCCACAGGGCATTGACCGATCCGAACTCAGCTTCATGTCCAATTTCCTGCCCGCTCCCCATAACCCCTAATTCCCTTTACTTCTAGGAAACTGTCTATTTCTGTTTTAAATTTATCTAATGATGTAGCTTCCACAGCTTCCTGGGGCAGCAAATTCCACAGACCTACTACCCTCTGAGTGAAGAAGTTTCTCCTCATCTCAGTTTTGAAAGAGCAGCCCCTTATTCTAAGATTATGCCCCCTAGTTCTAGTTTCACCCATCTTTGGGAACATCCTTACTGCATCCACCCGATCAAGACCCTTCACAATCTTATATGTTTCAATAAGATCGCCTCTCATTCTTCTGAACTCCAATGAGTAGAGTCCCAATCTACTCAACCTCTCCTCATATGTCCGCCCCCTCATCCCCGGGATTAACCGAGTGAACCTTCTTTGTACTGCCTCGAGAGCAAGTATGTCTTTTCTTAAGTATGGAGACCAAAACTGTATGCAGTATTCCAGGTGCGGTCTCACCAATACCTTATATAACTGCAGCAATACCTCCTTGTTTTTATATTCTATCCCCCTAGCAATAAAAGCCAACATTCCGTTGGCTTTCTTGATCACCTGCTGCACCTGCATACCAACTTTTTGATTTTCTTGCACTAGGACCCCCAGATCCCTTTGTACTGCAGTACTTTCCAGTCTCTCGCCATTAAGAAAATAACTTGCTCTCTGATTTTTCCTGCCCTATCACATCTCTCAAAACATCTCACAACCCCGTCACATGCAATGAATTACTTTGAAGTGAGATGGTCGCTGTGATCGAGGCCAGTTTAATGTTCTGCACCCTCTCCACTAATTTGCCCCATTCCTTCCCAGCATGTCGCTCCACACAACACTGATATTCCTGCCTTTCCTTGGGATTCACCGTGGGGGGAATGGGGATGGGGTGGGATTGTGTTGGAGTTGGGTTTTGGCCATGTTGGGAATGGGGATGGGGTGGGATTGTGTTGGAGTTGGGTTTTGGCCATGTCAGGAATGGGGATGGGGTGGGATTGTGTTGGAGTTGGGTGTTGGCCATGTTGGGAATGGGGATGGGGTGGGATTGTGTTGGAGTTGGGTGTTGGCCATGTTGGGAATGGGGATGGGGTGGGATTGTGTTGGAGTTGGGTTTTGGCCATTTGGGGAATGGGGATGGGGTGGGATTGTGTTGGAGTTGGGTTTTGGCCATTTGGGGAATGGGGATGGGGTGGGATTGTGTTGGAGTTGGGTTTTGGCCATTTGGGGAATGGGGATGGGGTGGGATTGTGTTGGAGTTGGGTTTTGGCCATGTCGGGAATGGGGATGGGGTGGGATTGTGTTGGAGTTGGGTTTTGGCCATGTCGGGAATGGGGATGGGGTGGGATTGTGTTGGAGTTGGGTTTTGGCCATTTGGGGAATGGGGATGGGGTGGGATTGTGTTGGAGTTGGGTTTTGGCCATGTCGGGAATGGGGATGGGGTGGGATTGGGCTGACTCAGAAGGTACAATCTTTGGATTGAGTTATGTTAGTAGCTCTCAGATGGGGCAGCGGTAGGGCTGCTACAATTGCCCTCAGTATCCCCAGTCCGGGGAGGGTAGACTTGCCATCAGGGTTGACCCCTGCTTGTTAAGGGATGGAGGAATCGCTGCCGCCAGTACATGTAACGACCACTGACCACTCTTCAATGCCGACACGCACAGCGGCTAAGGCAATCCTTCCCTCCTCCTCCTCCTTCTCCCTGCCCTCGTCCACTCCCCTCACTCAACCTCCTCGCCCTCCCTCACCCCACTCCCTCCCCTCCTCCCCTCCCTTCCCTCACTCCCACTCCCTGCCCTACCCCTCCCCTGCTCCTCCCCTCCCTGTACCCTCCTCCCGGCCTTCCCCTCCCTCGCCCCCTCCCCTCCTGCCGCCCTTTCCCTCCCCGCCCTCTCCCACGCCCCTTCCCCCATTCCCCCTCCTCCTCCCCATTCCCCCTCCTCCTCCCCATTCCCCCTCACCCCTTCTCCCCACCCCCCCCCACCGCAGTCTGTGGCCACGTTTAGATATTTGTATGAAATCTGTGTTACTGTTAACGCCTTTTTCTGTCTGCATTTCGATTGAATTGCTAAGTGAAAGATTACATGGGCTGCGGTTTAAAAAAAAGCCTTTCCAAGATGGTTATCTTGTAACCTCGACCCGACGCAAGTCCAGGCCCAAAACTATTTGGCACAACCTCGTCTCTGTTTATCAGGGTTCAGCTGTGTGCAGAATAATTAAGACAAATTTTTACGAACCAATTCTCTTTAAATATTTTAACCGTCTGTACATCTGTGCTGCACATGTGCAGTAATGTGGAGCCATTTTAAGCTATAAGATACAGAGAAGGTAAAATGTCTGACCTGAAATGATGAAGAATTGCTGTAGAATCTACAACAACTTGCATTTATATCGCGCCCTTAACATAGTAAAACGTCCCGAGGCTCTTCACAGGAGCGTAAATCAGACAGAAGTTTGACACTGAACCACATAACGAGATATTAGGACAGGTGACCAAAAGCTTGGTCAATGAGGTAGGTTTTAAGGAGCACCTTAGAGGAGGAGAGAGAGGCGGAGAGGTTCAGGGAGGGAATTCCAGAGCTTAGGGCCCAGGCAGCTGAAGGCACGGCCGCCGATGGTGGAGCGATTAAAATCAGGGATGTGCAAGAGGCCAGAATTGGAGGAGCGCAGAGATCTCGGAGGGTTGTAGGACTGGAGGAGGTCACAGAGATAGGGAGGGGGCGAGGGATTTGAACTCACAGGATGATCATTTTAAATTTGACGTGTTGCCGGACCGGGAGCCAGTGTAGGTCAGCGAGCCCAGGGTGGGCGTGACCAGAGTGTGGATCGCGCTCCTTACAGCTTGGCTCGGTTGGTAGGACTCTCCCTCCCAAGTCGGAAGATTTCTGGGTTCAAGCCCCTCGCGAGGGCCTGAGTCCAAAGTCCAGCTTGACACTTCAGTGCCACATCGGGGGAGCGAGTGCTGCACAGTCTTCCAGATGAGATGTTAAAATCACGCCTGCCTCTTGTAATGATTCAGGTGAATGTTAAAGACTCCACGGCTCCATTCAGAGAGCAGGGAGCTCTCCCGGTGACCTGGCCAACATTCGATCCTCAGCCAACACCAGCAGAAAAAAAAAACCCTGTCTGGTCCATTATCTCATTGCTGTTTGTGGGATCTTGCTGTGCGTGTTAGCGATGCCGTGTTCACCTGCACAAGAACCATCGCTGCACGTCAGCGTAATTCAGCGCATTAAAAGCATTTTGAGATTTCTTTTATCATTCTTTGGATGCGGGCGTCGCTGGCAAGGCCGGCATTTATTGCTCGTCCCCTAATTGCCCCTTGAGAAGGTGGTGGTGAGCCGCCTTCTTGAACCGCTGCAGTCCGTGTGGTGAAGGTTCTCCCACAGTGCTGTTAGGTCGGGAGATCCAGGATTTTGACCCAGCGACGATGAAGGAACGGCCGATATATTTCCAAGTCGGGATGGTGTGTGACTTGGAGGGGAACGTGCAGGTGGTGTTGTTCCCATGTGCCTGCTGCTCTTGTCCTTCTAGGTGGTAGAGGTCGTGGGTTTGGGAGATGCTGTCGAAGAAGCCTTGGCGAGTTGCTGCAGTGCATCCTGTGGATGGTACACACTGCAGCCACAGTGCACCGGTGGTGAAGGGAGTGAATGTTTAGGGTGGTGGATGGGGTGCTGATCAAGCAGGTGTTTATGGGAGAAAAGATAAGACGCTATATAAATGCATATCTTTCCTTCTGTTGCTATGTACTCCGGAAACACAGAGTAACTTATATAGACTTATCTATTTAACTGAAAAAGCAGCCATAAAATGGGGGAGTAACTTATACACTGGGTTTTACAGTATTTAAAGGGGCACTCCATCCTGATGCCTTTTTGTTCCCTCACCGATGACGCTGGGGTACAGTTCCACAGACACCAGTCGCCTCGTCGTGTGTGAGCCTAGACAATGAATGTCAACAGACTATTTAACCATGGGTGGCATCACGGCTAAGTTTAATCCTATTCCAATCTGATATCCATACACTCGTTTTCCAGCAGGAATCTCAGGACCGTGATCAGGAGTGGGGTGTCAGGCAGATTCATTCCCTCTCTCTAGCCCATAAAATAAGAGATATCATCTTTATACAGCACCTTTCACGACCTCAGGACGTCCCAAAGCACTTTATAGCCAGTGAAGTACTTTTTTTGAAGTGCAGTCACTGTTGTAATGTAGGAAACGCGGCAGCCAATTTACGCACAGCAAGATCCCACAAACAGCAATGTGATAATGACCGGATAATCTGTTGTTTAGTGGCGTTGGTTGATAAATATTGGCCAGGACACTGGGGAGAACTCCCCCTGCTCTTCTTCCAAATAGTGGCCGTGGGATCTTTTACGTCCACCTGAGAGGGCAGACGGGGCCTCGGTTTAACGGCTTATCCGAAAGACGGCACCTGCGACAGTGCAGCACTCCCTCTGTACTGGCACTGGGTGTGTCAGCCTAGACCATTGGCCCTCGGCTGAGCTCCGCACACACCTCCTGGTCTCCAGGGGGCGAAGCACCACACCAGACGGCAAGTCTACCAGGAGAGGCATCGTCCGACGCCTAGTTTATAAGCGGTTGCCGTGGTGGCTAATTCTGTGCCTGAGAACAACAGCTGGTCAATTTTCTGTCAAGTTGCTGCCAAAGTCCTTAAAGCAGCGACTGAGCGGAACAAACATCGAGGAACCACCAAACTAAACTGCAAAAGTTTTCGCGTGTGTCCTTTGGCGTCCTGGTTTCAGGAAGGAAAGTTCCAGAATTAGTTGGGACACTGGGGAAAAAAAAAACAAGCTGTTCATAAGATGAGCCAAGGCTTTGATTCTCCACATCTATTTACTCAGTTTAATCTAATCAGCAGTACACCCTGACTTTATTGACCGTTTAAAATCGGCTCTTTGTACTGTATCTTCTTGTGGCTGTGTGGTTCAGTGTGGTGTCCAGTGATGGGGTGAAGGGTTGTGCTACGCAGCATCGGGCTCAGTGTGCTTGGCCCAGGCAGGGGAAAGAGAAAGCGGAGATCCCCCTTCTAATCACAGTCCGCTGACCCCCTTGCTGGAATGTGTGTGGGATTTGCCAGCTAGGAGGTGAAGCACACTGCAGTTGAAATGCCCACCAGATGGCCTTCAGATGACGAATGGTACCTGATGGGTGAGAAACAGTATCCCCACTTTCAGGACAGGAGGGGAGAAAATTAGGCTGAAAAGAAACCAATATTGTGTCAGCCGTGAGTCAGTGGGTATCACTCTGATGTCAGAAGGTCGTGGGTTCAAACCCCACTCCAGAGACTTGAGCGCAAAATCCAGGCCGACACTCCCAGGCCCAGTACTGAGGGAGTGCTGCACTGTCGGAGGTGCCGTCTTTCGGATGAGATGTTAAACCGAGGCCCCGTCTGCCCTCTCGGGTGAACGTAAAAGATCCCTAATGGGCACAGCACTATTCGAAGAAGAGCAGGGGAGTTCTCCCAGTGTCCTGGCCAATATTTATACCTAAAACAGATTATCTGGTCATTTATTTAATTGCTGTTTGTGCCACCTTGCTGTGAGCCAATGGGCAGTAACTCACTCCTGGCCATCTATTATTCTATGTATAAACCTTCTGAACCCCTCGATTAGATTCCAGCCTGTAACTCGCTCCCAGGTATCTATTATTTTAAGTGTTCCAATTCCCCTGGCAATTTCACTCTGAGGGAATTCTGCGGTTGCCATGTCACTGAAGGAAGGTGACGGGTTCTTGAGATGTTTGAGTTGAGGCGACACTAACGCGTTCTCCGTTGTCTCCTGCTTTTCAGGCTGGGCGAGGATTTTTACCGTGAGGCGATCGAGCACTGTCGTAGCTACAATGCGCGTCTGTGCGCTGAGCGGAGCATGCGTCTCCCATTCCTCGACTCGCAGACTGGTGTCGCCCAGAACAACTGCTACATCTGGATGGAAAAGACTCACCGGGGCCCAGGCACGTCTTTAGTTTCTGTTTTGTTTGGGTGGAGTGGGGGTGGGGGAGGGCGCGGTCGTGAGATTTCAATGTTCCTACATTACAACGGTGACTAAACTTCAAAAAGTGCTTTGGGACGTCCTGAGGTGGTGCAAGGCGCTATATAAATGCACGTTCTCTCTTTCTTTTGACTTTGACTCCCATCTCTCTATTGCACCAGAGTGGACTTTTGCTCCTCTCACACCTGCGATCCTTGTGGTCTGTCTGAGGGAGTGCTGCACTGTCTGAGGTGCCGTCTTTCGGATGAGAGGTTAAACCGAGGCCCCGTCTGCCCCCCTCAGCTGGAGGTAAAAGATCAGACGGGCACTATTCGAAGAAGAGCAGGGGAGTTCTCCCCAGTGTCCTGGGGTCAATATTTATCCCTCAACCAACATCACTAAAAACAGATGATCTGGTCATTTATCGCTTTACTGTTTGTGGGATCTTGCTGTGCGCAAATTGGTCTTTCTTTCTTTCCTCTTGTCCTTATAATGTATCGCCTTCTGGATAAGCGTGGAGAACATTTGGACCAGGAGAAAAAGGAGTTTGAAACCCACAGCTGAGCACGAGTTAGATAGAGGAAGTATTAGAATGCAGCTCACTGATGCCGGGTGGTGAAGGGGTTAATTTGGTGCAGTGCTTGGATGTAATTTTTTTCTCTAGGCTGCAGCATTTTTGTCAGATGCACATTGAACGAAAATCTGTCACAAAAACTCATTGGAATGAAATCAAAACCCAGTAGCAGGATCTGGAATAAAGGCGAATCCTGAAACGAGGAGGGAATAAGCCCTGATTATAGATGGATAGAGTTATATATAGAATACAAGTGGATGTCCCAGGACAAAAGCATTATATCACCGAAAGCACAATGTATCAATCCGGTGATAAGGTGGAGTTGTGTTTAAGGTGGCCCCGGGGACCAGGAGATATAATTGCTGTAAATAAGCACTGGCTGAGCTCGCTGTCTGGGCACACTGTCTGGGCACACTGTCTGGGCACACTGTCTGGGCTCACTGTCTGGGCTCACTGTCTGGGCACACTGTCTGGGCTTGCTGTCTGGGCTCGCTGTCTGAACTCACTGTCTAGGCACACTGCCTGGGTTTGCTGTCTGAACACACTGTCTGAGCTCACAGTCTGGGCTTGCTGTCTGGGCTTGCTGTCTGGGCTCGCAGTCTGGGCTCGCTGTCTGGGCTCGCTGTCTGGGCTCGCTGTCTGGGCTCGCTGTCTGAGCTCACTGTCTGGGCGCACTGTCTGGGTGCATTGTCTGGGCTCACAGTCTGGGCATACTATCTGAGCTCACTGTCTGGCCTCGCTGTCTGGGCTCACAGTCTGGGCACACTGTCTGGGCTCACGGTCTGGGCTCGCTGTCTGGGCTCGCTGTCTGGGCTTACAGTCTGGGCTCGCTGTCTGGGCTCGCTGTCTGGGCTCGCTGTCTGGGCTTACAGTCTGGGCTCACGGTCTGGGCTCACTGTCTGAGTTTAATTGCCATTTGACCAGAGCACTTTGCAGG